>NC_134501.1:29423075-29548075 GCF_040206685.1 Ascaphus truei | reverse complement strand
GCAATCAATTTGTCAGACTTAATCTGTTTTTCATCCATGGTGACAATTACGGTGTTGGCCTTTTCCAGACTAGTCGTCACCTCTTCCAGCTCACTCCGTAAGAGAGACTCTGTTTTCTTCAAAGCCTCGTGCTCTTGTAAAGCTGGAAGTATACACCTCTGTAACTCGGCGTTCGCTTCTCGCACCTTATTGTTAGATTCTTGCTCCTTCTTCCAACATTCTCGCTCCTTCACCAAATCCTGCCACAGGACTTCATAATTATGGCGGGCAGCTTGGAGTGCAGAAACCAAAGCCTCTTTATCCTGGTTCAAGGATTCAGCTTCCCTTTGCTCCTCCTTTTCCTTTGCCACTGTTCCCGTGACAATTCTGCCGATCACTCCGGTCTGCAGCACATCTCGGCGCCTTTCTGACGCATGTCCTGACAGCGCAGGTTCAAGTGGCTCGGTCACTTCCCCTGTGACTTGAGGGACAGTTTTCTTTTTCTTCTTCTTTCTTTTTGCTTTATTAGCTCCAGAGATATCAGTGGTACTGGGCACACGCTCACTGGTATCAGCTTCCACATCTTGCTTGCACACATAGGGCGTTGCTTGCTTTTGCAGCTGTTTGTCTTTGAAAATTTTGGGGCACACATCTTCCATGTGACCTACTTTATGACAGGCCCAGCATACTAAATTCATCTGTGGGTACGGCTCTCCTCCAGGGGCCACATACGAGTCGTCATCATCATCATCATCGTATGGCCTGAAGGGACACTGTTTTTCATGATTATGTACATTACAAAATAAACATTTCACGTCGGCCATTTTAGAAACCCGGCAGGAACAATTTGCTAGCTGCAATTTCACTCCCTTCAGCAACTTGCATACAGCACTTGCTAGCTGCAAATTCACTCACTTCAGCAAAATGCATTAGTTTTACAAACAGCACTTGCTAGATGCAATTTTTTTTTTTTTTTTTTCTTCTTCAGCAAAACATTTTGGTTTTCTGTTTGGGTTCAGGGTGCTATTGCATCCACACTTCGCACATTCTCTGTGTATGCTAGAAGCACAACTGATATACACATTGGGACAGACTTCACTCATAGCATCTGTACTTTAGTTCAGCTCGGCGGCCATTTTAAACCCCCGCATTTATTTGCAAACCCACAGACTTTTTAGTGTCGACCCGCATTCTCCACCATATGTGACAAACGCCCCTCTTTTGTAGTGCTGACGTCTGTCTGGGTTCTTCCCGACACAGTCTTCTAGGGTTAATTATACAACAAACAGGATCATGCAAAGTATTATGCTGCTTAACTCAGGCTTCTGCCTGCTTTATTTTCATCCAAGTAAGGTACTGCAGCTTTAACATGTGTAGGTTAGAGGTACTCAGATACTTTCATTCAGCAGTTCACACATTTCAGTGTTACAATATTTCCCACACTGTTATTTCAAGAAATAAAACCAAAATCATATAAGCAAATCCTATCCCTTTCAGGGATCTAACTACACATCAGAATCAGTCTCTCTAACAGCTGCTGGCCAACTAAACTGGTTCCCCAGCTTAAAACAATGCTCTCTCATTTAGGGACACAAGATACAGCACAGTCTTTTAGCAACAGCAGTAATCATTTGTTTTGTCTTATCTGTTCGTGGTGTCCAGGCAAATCCTCTGGTACTGTCATACGTGGAGAGGCCGTCAACCTCGATACTGGATGCAGGAGAGTAGCGACACCCCCAGCCCCCAGGCTCCAAGGAGAGAGAGTGAAATGCAAAACCTATCTGCTCTAAATACCTGTGCATGTGATTAGAAGAGCAGGTGAGGGAGAACTAGAGCCATTGTAATCTGTGGTCTGGATTTTCCATCCAGCTGCCTGAGGTAATGGGAAGCTGTGGAACGGATCATTTGTAACTATTCCTGCACTTTCTGCTCTAAAATGGGGCAGAAAGCTGCCTAACATCTTTGGACTATGTCACAATATATATATATATATATATATATATATATATATATATATATATATATATATATATATATATATACATGTAGAGGTATCAGTACCGTGTTAGCCGAGCTTCAATAATCAAAAAATAAATAGATGATACCGTTCTGTGGCTAACGAAATGCTTTTATTTGTGCGAGCTTTCGAGATACACTGATCTCTTCTTCCGGCGATGTTACAATGAATGAAGCAAGGATTACTTAAAAACAGTGTCTCTTGGAATGTTATCTGTGCTGTTCCTTCCCCCGTGTGGATGTATTTTATGGCTAGAGGTGTCAAAGGGTAACTGAAAGCAAGTGAAGAAAGAGTGTGTATGTGTATCAGTGTGAATAAAAATGAATGGAGAGCCCACAGTATAAACAGTGCTCTACACAAGAGCATTCTAAAACCACTTGTCAGGAACACACCCAGCTATATCCAGGATACCACCGACCTGCTAAACAAACTGAATGCCATTGGCCCCCTCCCTACAGGAACACTACTAGCAACTATGGATGTAGAGTCACTTTATACAAACATCCCCCACGAGGATGGGATTTCAGCCTGCAGATACTTTCTGGGATCGCAGGAGCCACTCACAGAGACAGTGACTAAATGCATTGAATTTATTCTGACCCATAACTACTTCACATTTGGAAATGACACATACCTCCAGACAACCGGGACCGCTATGGGTACTCGGATGGCGCCACAGTATGCCAATCTGTTCTGCGCAAAACTGGAAAGTGACTTTCTGTCCACCTGTCACTTGAAACCCCTTACATACCTTCGCTACATCGATGACATCCTCCTGATTTGGACCTCTGGCGAACAGGACCTCCTACAGTTCTATGACAACTTCAATACTTTCCACCCGACCATCAACCTCAAACTCACCCATTCCCCGGATGAAGTACATTTTCTAGACACCACCATTACTATAAAGAACAACCAACTACAGACTTCTGTATACCGCAAACCTACAGACAGAGCCAGCTATTTGAGGGACAACAGCTTCCACCCGACACACACCAAACATGCAACCATCTACAGTCAAGCCATACGATACAACCGGATATGCTCCGACACAGCAGACAGAGACCAGCGGATTAAAGCCTTGAGATCAGACTTTATAAACCGTGGATATAACCACAGAATTGTAGACCAGCAAATTCACAAAGCCACCAGAATACCAAGAAGTGATCTCCTTGAATACAAACAGAAGGAGACAAGCGACAGGGTTCCTTTGGTGGTCACATATAACCCACACCTAGGAGCCCTACGCAAGATCGCCAGGAAACTACAACCCATCCTCCAGGAAGATACAAGACTGCAACAGGTCTTCCCTGAAGCACCCTTATTAGCATACAGACAACCCCATAATCTCAAGAAAATTATGGTGAGGAGTAAAGTATTCAGCAGTACAACTGAATGCGGGACAAAACCATGCCAGGACCCAAGATGCAAAACCTGCGCAATGCTCTACACAGCGGACACAATACAAATACCACACAAGAATCGGGAATACAAAATCAGAGGAGGGTTCACATGTTCCTCCAGCAATGTCGTGTACCTCATCATGTGCATGAAATGCCCAGGGGGCTGCTACTACATAGGTGAGACAGGACAGGGGCTAAACAAGAGAATGAACCTGCATCGCCACAGCATCACACGCGGAACAAGAGACAGTCCTGTTGGCGAACATTTCTCTGACTCTGGCCATAAGATGAACGATCTGAGGGTTGCCATACTCAAAGGTAATCTTAAAACCCCGAAAGAGAGACGGTTGCATGAATACAAATTTATGCAACTGTTCGGGACACTTAGCAGTGGCCTAAACAGAGATCGAAATTTTATGAGTCATTACTGACACTAGCGAACTCTCTTCCCATGAGCGCTAAAGGCCATGTCTGTACATACTGTGCTATATGTATGCACACACAGCTGTCTCTCACACATACTAATACTCCTTATTTTTCCATCCATATACACCAATAGGGACCACATAGTATCCACACACACTTTTAGTTGTGCTACAAACTCTCACATTTCCACACCCACCCACACCATTTATATCCCTCTCACTCCACACACACCTTGTGTAGAGCACTGTTTATACTGTGGGCTCTCCATTCATTTTTATTCACACTGATACACATACACACTCTTTCTTCACTTGCTTTCAGTTACCCTTTGACACCTCTAGCCATAAAACACATCCTCACGGGGGAAGGAACAGCACAGATAACATTCCAAGAGACACTGTTTTTAAGTTATCCTTGCTTCATTCATTGTAACATCGCCGGAAGAAGAGATCAGTGTATCTCGAAAGCTCGCACAAATAAAAGCATTTCGTTAGCCACAGAACGGTATCATCTATTTATTTTTTGATTATATATATATATATATATATATATATATATATATATATATATATATATATGTGTGTGTGTGTGTGTGTGTGTGTATATATATATATATATATATATATATATATATATATATATATGTATACATATCTGTATATCTGTTGAGGGTTAACATTCAGCAAAGTGGATATGTTTTTGCAATTACCTGTTTCTATTACTGAACTGCACCTATCATGCTGAGTTAATCAAATATGTAGATCATTGCTTGTACAGTATATATCCTTAATCAGGTCACTAATGCACAGGCATATTCCTTAACCAGTATGGTTCATTGTACTTTCTCCTACTTAGGAGTATGAATGTACAGTATTATGGCTGACATTGTAGCCGCCACACTTTATTGGGGTACCCTTACTCAATGGCATATGACCTTTATTAAGCATATACCCTCTCAGACTCAGCTACAAACTCATTACATATTGCTGTTTGTTGCACATATAATCACCTTTATTTGTATTTCCAACTTAGGATAGCATGCTTTCTAATGTCCTTACCAGCAGCAGTTGCTTTCATTCATTGCATGGGGCCTCCTAGAGTGTCTTTTCACTTGTATATTGAAGTTTGTTAGATATATGCTCATACATATCTCTCGTATTAACCCAACTGCCTTTGAATGTTTTTTGCCAGTAGCTTCCTTTATTCACAGTGTAGGGCCCCATAGAGTATCTATCATTCTTATCTGGTGCTAAATCGCCTGTTTTGCTTGTTTACATGGTTACCATGACAACCGTGTGAATCCTAATACTAAACGTGATGACGTCATGCGCACCCCCCATTGATCTGGCAGACAAGGCTATTACAGCCAGTCCTTTGCAATTGGCAAATATCACAATGTTTTCCCTCACTTGGGCCTGCCTATGGCTTCAGTGGGAGGTGCCATTACGGCCATGCGTCATGACGTTCGTGACGCGATGATGTCATACGCGTCATCACCCTATTTACATCTGGCAGGCAAGGCTATCACAGCCAGTCCTTTGCAACTGACAAACATCTCAATATTTTCCCTTACTTGGGCCTGCCTATGGCTTCAGTGGGAGGTGCCATTACGGCCATGCGTCATGACGTTCGTGGCGCTATGACGTCACACGCGCCATCACCCTATTTACATAGGGGCTGACCTTAGAGCGCACACGTGATTAGAACAGCCCAATGAGATGCACAATCATTGTAACACAGGCCCCATGACGCTGCTATGTCTGTAAACACTCTCTGCTCTCACAGCTGGTTGCAATCCTTTAAATTTTGGCGCGATTTTTGTAGTTATGATTTTCACTATAAATGTTAGCTCATTTCTCCCCTCACCACTCCCAGAAGAAGACAGTTTCCCGTCGAAACGCGTTGGAGTGGGAGTCTTGCTGAGGGGGGCCCCTACCTTTTTCCATCTGACATGGAGTTCTGACCTACCTTTGTCTGTGACATCTACCTACTGAGTGGTGACGTATTTTGCATTCTGTTACCTCTATCACTTGTGTACCCATTACATGTAACCATTGCATCAAATTATATGGCATAATATTTTTACATGTGGTCACAAGATCTCAGTGTAGGTTGATTGTCACACAGGTGTGCTTATACAAAGCCACCTGTACCCTGTATATGTCTTGCTTTGGATCTTTATTTTAGACCCTTGCCTCCAGGTCCATAATGTCTAGGTAGTGTTGAGCCTCCCTCTTCTTTTATATTTCATCCCCTGTTTTAATCACCTTAATAAAATTCTATTTGTTACACTTTCATTTATGTCCGTGTGCTATTTAAAGGTTGCTTTCTCCCTGTTGTTTTCATATTTATTTAACCTTTAGCACCACTGTTTAGTCTTACAATATATGACTTACTAACAGGTGTTCTGGACACAATCTATTTAAGTGTTGAGCGATATTCCTGTATGTTATAATATATATATATATATATATATCTATATATATATATATATATATATATATATATATATATAAAGCAGAAAGTAGCCGTGTTAGTCCAGTTGCGATAGTGCAGAATAAATGAGTTCTTCAGTATTAGGTGATACCTTTTTTATTGGACTAACAATTGATGTCATAGGACAAGCTTTCGAGAGTTCTCCTCTCTTCTTCAGGTCTGCAATACTGATTTACATAGGAATCAATGCTAAAACAGTGTAGAGAAAAAACAACAAAAAAAAAAACAGATATTTACTGTAGATAAGGTCGGGTGTTAAGTGTTTGAAGCCAAGGGACAGTGTCAAAGAAAAGTGGGGAGGGGAAGGGATGCTGGGGGGGGGAGAGAAAGTGTGGATAAGAATAGAGGCAAGCAGGATAATTACAGACAATTTTGGTAGGGTGTGAGAAAACCCATGTCCACATTAAGTCCCTTGGTTTTGGTGTCAAAGAATGATAAGACTCCCCACTTTTCTTTGACACTGTCCCTTGGCTTCAAATACTTAACACCCGACCTTATCTACAGTAAATATCTGTTTTTTTTTTCTCTACACTGTTTTAGCATTGATTCCTATGTAAATCAGTATTGCTGACCTGAAGAAGAGAGGAGAACTCTCGAAAGCTTGTCCTATGACATAAATTGTTAGTCCAATAAAAAAGGTATCACCTAATACTGAAGAACTTATTTATTCTGCACTATATATATATATATATATATATATATATATATATATATATATATATATGTATAGCAACTGTAAATATTCCTGTATATTCATTTGCATGTCTTAGACAGGTCTGCAACCCTGTCTTTCACCATTATCACCCAGCACACAGCACTTCCACTGCAGCAAGGGATTCTGGGAATTGACATGCAAATGAGCACACAGTGCCATCTTTTGCTTCAAGACCATTCAACATGGTTCCCCTATAGGCTTAAGCTTGCTGCATGGTCACAGCTTTGAGCACAGCCAGGGTTAAGATGCATAGCCTGCAAACCCACCCACAGACAGACTGTTTCAAACTTAATGGGTCTCCTTAGTGTGGGGTTGGCTATGCAAAAATAAAGCAAGGATACATTTTAACATACTTAGTTAAATATATTATATATATATATATACACACAGAAAGAAAAGAGTATCCCAACTACAGCACTCTAGCATACAAAAATATCACATTTATTAAATACATCACACAAAACAAAAGACAATTAAAACTGGCCACAATGTCCCTGAAACAAAGATTAAGCTGATGAAGCAGGTGGCGAAACATGAGCGTCGGGGATCATCTTTCTGTGTGTGCTGCGGTGCCCCTGGTCTTGTCATTCTTCTCCGCTGTGATGTTACCTGTGGCGCTCCCGGTCATGCAGTGTGGGTGCTGTATCCTCAGCCTCATCTCTATCAGCTGATCCCTGACTAAGGAATTCATTATTGGACTAAGTATCCTAGGTTTTACTATTAGAGGATACAAATGTGTCCATCTTATTGTTTGCTGTGTGGACAATTGTTCATTACCTCTGATCGTTTCATTCTGTGCACATGATCAATTTTTGCTATATTTAGATTCTCATACAGTATACATTCCTTATAGTTAGGGTTATCTGTAACCTCATATGGCAATTGACTGGCCGTCTGAGTGATAGGAGGCTGATTACATGCCTCCACACTCAAGAGTTAGCTTTCATTTTTATGTATATTAGTGCATTTTGCGTTAGTGTACACTACCGACACACTTTATTGAAGTGTGGTCGGTACCGCAAGCCGGGAAATCTCCCGGCTTGCTAGTGGCCGCCCCTCGGCGTGCCGTGCGTCATAGACGCGCGGTCACGCGTCATCGGGAGCGTGCACCCCCTGCACGCGTGTCCAGGGGCTCCCCGAGGGAGCCCTGGTGTCCCGCGATTGCGGGACAGCGGCAGGGGGTTCCGGGGGACCCGGCGGACCCGGCAGCGGTAGGGAGAGCGCCCCGATCGGAGGGCGCTCTTCCGCTGCTTCGGCGCGCGCCCGTCACACTCGGGCGCGCGCCAGGCTACTGCTGCGGCACAGAACGGGCAAATGCTCGAATAAACTGTGCCGCAGCAGTATAGCTGACCTACATAATACATAGGAGGACAGTTTTAATTGTCAATTTGTTTTAATTGTCATTTGTTTCTTGGGAAGTATTTAATAAATGTGATATTTTTGTATGCTAGAGTGCTGTAGTTGGGATACTCTTTTCTTTCTGTTTATATATATGATTATGCCAGCACTGTCAGTAGTGTATATTATTCACACTTCACAAACTAATTTTAGCACTAATCATTGGTGGTCTGTTGCAGGCTTCTTTCTGTGTTTCATATATATATATATATATATATATATATATATATATATATATATATATATATATATATATATATACAGTGTTCGACAAACCTATACATTTGCTCGCCCCGGGCGAGTGGATTTAACCCCCGGGCGAGTAAATATTGGCCCAAGCAGCACACGTTTGGTACTAGGTGGCGAGTAGATTTTTTTGTGTGGCGAGTAGATTTTTTGGTGATTTGTCAACCAATATATATATATGGCCCCTGACGAAGTCTAAAAGATGAAACGCGTAGGGTGTGTTATTTGAAGTGCAAATATTGCAATTTTTATTGTACAGCAAGCATTTATGTGCAAGTGGGAGAGCGCAGCCCTGTTCCATCTGGGGTTAACAGCAGCAGTGTTCTCGTGCTGGGAGTATTACAAGCTGATCCGGAGTAGCCCTGTGTTGGTGTGAGCAGCTGGAAGTCCTGACAACTGAGGACGTGTACCCATCGGCGGAGAAACCAGAGGGGGAAGTGCACGGAGCATACACTCCACATCCGGATACACGGAGAGTCTGTTGCAAACACCTGCCCCCCTGTACACGGAGACGGGGCACTGGAGTTACACTGGAGGCTCTGCTGGGACCCTGCTGTATCTGGTGCTATCAAACCCGCTTTGTTTGTGAGTGCGCAGTTTATGTTTTAATCCAGTTCCATATAAAATTTTGTAACTTTACTACACTATGAGTGCGCCTGTTTGTGTATATATATATATATATTGCCCGGATTGCTGCTTCAGTAGCCACTAAAACATTCTTCCTTGTATTTTATCAAGTAAGCAAAACCTAAGGGAGTTTCTCGCTTGAAGCAGCTTTGGGCAATTATGTGTTACAGTATCTTTCCATGTAGGGTTTTAGCCAAGACATTGGTGCAGCTTCTATGAGCTCTCTCATTGTTATTGAGGAAAAACCTTATGGGAAGATGAGGTATGTGCCTCACTCATAGGGGCTCTAAATATAGAGCTGAGCACTGATTAGTCACCTGAAAGTATAAGAAGCCTCCCAGAGTCCCCTGGTATATGTGAGACACAGAGGTGAGGAAGGAACATGACTCTCTTTTGGCTCCTGACTTGCGTTGCCATCACTAGGGCTGACTATGGTAAGTGCAAAGAAACCATTAGTATTTCATACATTTACTCTAGATGTGTTGATAACGTCTAGGGCAGGGGTGCGCCATTTTTTTTTTTTTTGCTGCAACCCCTAAATTTAAATGTCCACTATGCAATACCCCCTCCCCCCTCAACCCCCCCCCCCTATTTCCCCCCCCCCACACACACACACACACATGGCCCTCAATTGTTTTTTTAGAGGATTAACTCTGTGGGGTCCCTACCTCGTCAATCTTCTGACTGAAACTTTTCTCCCTCCATGTCTCCGTGTCTGTGTCTCTCTCCCTCCATGTTTCCCTCCCTTTGTGTCTCTCCCCCTCTGGTCTCTCAGCAGTCTCTCTGGCTCAGTCAGCCTGGGTGATGTTGTAGATGCCCAAATATGGATAGGTCAGAAAATGGATATGCCCAAATTTGGGCATCTGCGGCATCATCTAGGCTGTCGGAGCCAGAGAGACTGCTGGGGAGACACAGAGGGAGACACGGAGCGAGAGAGACACGGAGAGAGACACAGAGACAGCCCCCCACCCCTTCCCTGCACGTCCCCCGAAAAAATTATAGAGGATTAACTCTGCTGAGTCTTTACTTCAGAATGGGACATGGGACCCCGCAGCGTTAACCTTCTGACTGAAACTTGTCTCCCTCCCTGTCTCTGTCTCCCGACCTCCCTGTCTCCCAGCAGTATCTCTGGCTCCAGTCCGTCTGGATGATGTTGTAGATGCCCAAATATGGATAGGTTAGAATATGGATATGCCCATATTTGGTTATCTATGGTATCATCCAGGCTGTCTGGAGCCAGAGAGACTCCTGGGGAGACACGGAGGGAGGGAGACACGGAGGGGACACGGAGGGAGGAAGAATAGGAGGGAGGGAGACACGGAGGGAGGGAGACACGGAGGGAGGGAGACACAGAGGGAGGGAGACACGGAGGGAGGGAGACACGGAGGGAGACATGGAGAGAGGGAGACACAGAGGGAGACACGGAGGGAGGGAGACACAGAGGTTGGGAGACACAGATGGAGGGAGACACAGAGGGAGACACGGAGTTAGGGAGAAACGGATCGAGGGATAGAAAGAGGGTGGGAGAAACGGAGGGAAGGAGACACGGAGGGAGACCCGGGCAGGGAGGGAGACCCGGGCAGGGAGGGAGACCCGGGCAGGGAGGGAGACCCGGCAGGGTGAGAGACCCGGGCAGGGAGGGAGACCCGGGCAGGGAGGGAGACCCGGCAGGGAGAGAGACCCAGGCAGGGAGGGAGACCCGGGCAGGGAGAGAGACACAAAGGAGAGACAGAGGGAGGGAGATACGGAGTGAAGCAGACAGGGAGGGAAAGAGACAGGGAGGGAAAGAGACAGGGAGGGAAAGAGACAGGGAGGGAAAGAGACAGGGAGGGAAAGAGACAGGGAGGGAAAGAGACATGGAGGAAAAGAGACATGGAGGAAAAGAGACATGGAGGAAAAGAGACATGGAGGAAAAGAGACATGGAGGAAAAGAGACACGGAGGAAAAGAGACACGGAGGGAGAGAGACACGGAGGGAGACACAGAGGGAGAGAGACACGGAGGGAGAGAGACAAGGAGGGAGAGAGACAAGGAGGGAGAGAGACATGGAGGGAGAGACATGGAGGGAGAGAGACACAGAGGGAATGAGACACGGAGGGAGAGAGACACAGAGGGAGAGAGACATGGGCAGGGAGGGAGATATGGAGGTATGAAGACTAGGAGGGAGACACAAAAGTAGAGAGATATGGAAGGAGGGTGGAAGATGTAGAGGGAGAGAGACATGGAAAAGAGACATGGGGGGAGAGAGACAGAGGGATAGACACGCTGCTGCTGCTGCTGCTGTAAAGCAAGTTAGTTTCTGTAATTTCAATCAGAAGATTAACACTCCTGGAGTCCTTTGGCGACTCCCAGAAATTTGCCCACTGCCCAAAGCGGTCATACACCCCTGGGCCACGGGACTCGTATAATATTTGCTCATATATACAATTCTAACGTACAGGGCTTTCCCTTCTTCACACATCTCTCCTTCCCGTATACAACATATTCACACTTCTCCCATATCTAAAGAACCACCAGAACTTGGACCCATAACACCCGTTTTCAGCGGGGGAGACTTGTCTATATAGTGGGTGCCATGCATCAAGGTGTCCGGGTGCTGCATAAAAACAACGTCACACAAAAGAAAATGCATCTGAGAAGACGACGATATATTTTACAATAATGCGATTTGTTTTCTCCTTTCTCAGGCTGCGGTGTCCCAGCCATTAAACCATTTATTTCTGGGCACGCCAGGATTGTGAATGGTCAGAACGCCGTGTCGGGGTCGTGGCCGTGGCAGGTGTCCCTACAGGTAGGAACCCTATATATTCTTCTAAACGTGGCATGTAACGCCCACGGAAACCGATACACTAGATACCTTTATGGACGGGCGAGACATCGTTTTACAAGGGAAAGGTATACAGGGATATGCCAAATATTATTATTAATTATAGTGATATGGTACAATGTGGGAACAGCAGTTATATAAGAATAGCCTGGGGCCCCCCCTGGTCCCCTGTCTGCCCACTACCTCTGGTTGCAGCTGTGCCTTTCAGGGAGGTTGGGGGAGAGTGTATGGAAGTTGCTGCAGGCGACCCGGTCGCTACTTGCAGGCACCCGCCATCTTAGTTGCGATCACGCATGCGTAAGATGCCGCACCTGTGTAGTGTAGGCGCGCGAGACGGCCATTAGGAGAACAGACCCGCATGCAACTACAGCCCACAGGATGCACTGGGGCGACTGATCACAGGGCTGCAACAGCCAATGGCGCAGCCGGATTCTCCTGCTGTAGAGAATAGATACATTGCACACGCTTGGAGCATGCCAGTTGGAGCTGGGACGAGCAAGGGGTATGGTGTGTATGTGTAGAGGTAGGGTGTGTGTGTGAACCCTGAACTAGGCCAAAGACCCCATTAGGCCCCAGCTAGACCCTGTCTCCCCTCAGCTTGTGGTTGTGAGAGGGACCAGCCCATCTGTTAGGGACATGGCCCCTATAGTACCAGGTTGAGGGATACAGCCAGGACACGGCGGCGAACTGGCGATCTGGTTGTCTGGGAATAGACCACCATACTTAGTGTGAGACTATTAAGGTGGGACACTCCTGCTTGACACCACCCTACGCGGAGGTGGACTCCTCAAGGATGACGATGGCGTGGGACCAGACAACCCTTATCTACAGTCGGCTCTACCAGGTGCTGGAGTACTGGGTAGGTACTAACAAGTGCACCAACTATACAGTACACACATTAATTGTGGGCAGTGCTGTCTCACATACTTGGATAGGTTGCTACTTGTGGACACCAGGGTGGTTGGGTGCCCCATGCCCCCTCAGTACCTTGGGGGACTATCTTGCCAGGTGTGGACACGGTGTTGGAGGGTATGGCCATGAGTGGCCTAGTTGGTGGGACTGTATATTGTTATTATTCTTCTGCATGCAGTAAAACTGTAATTCTTATCAGCATGTGTTTTATTGCATGGGGGCCTGTAACAGGGTTATCCCACATAGTAGGATCCCATACAGGTGGAGGTGCTGTCACCCAACGGATCGGGCACTCCCCAAGCTCCCAGCAGCGGAGGCGCAGGCCTCCTGTGAGATGCAGGTAACGCACCATATACATAGTAGCCGCCATATGTCCCAGGGGATGGGGGAAAGTGCGCTACAATTGGAGGCGACGCTGAGATCTCAGACCTGGGGTGCCCTACTCAACAGTCAAATTAGTAAGCCAATCAGAACCCCACCATGTGTGTACTCTCGCAGCAAGAGGTCCACGACTGGGCCCTCGAATGTCATGTACTCCAGCGCCACGTTGTCACCGTGGGAGGCGTCCCCCCGTCATGACTATGGTTGATGTGCGCAACCACATGAGAAAATCTCCGGGTCAGGCCAACACCAGGCTCCTAGGCCGCAAATATGACAATGCCTATCACTAAAGTGCCGTTCTACTGGCAACCAAGCAAGAAATATGCTTGGAGGATGCTCCTCAGGTCCTAAGTCCATCACAGGTATTGCCTGAGAGTTACCCCCTCATATATCCGGGGCTACCCATGTCCTCAACAGTGTCCACTTTGGGGACCTCCTCAGCAGTCACCTATTATGCAGAAGCGTCCATATCTCCCTACAGCCGGGAAGATGGATGGCCGCAAGTACACCAGTCCGGGCAGACTTACCCTTACCCAGGGTAACCTTCACCTCAAGTGTTGTACCAGAGACACCCGGCAGGTGAGAAGTTCTACGCAGGCCCCTAGCCCAAGGCCTGAAAATGATAGTCACCAAGTGGCGGAACCTACCGCAACTCGTGGAGGCCCTAACCATGTCTTCGCAGTCGCAAAATTACAGAAAGCTCAAGGCCTTCTCCGGGATAATGCCCACACCCTTGGGGAAAGAAGGGTTTGAGAATAGCATACTCTTCTCGTGCTTGAAGAGGGGTCCTGCTCTGAGGCTTTCGAGCCAGCAGCTGGTCGGAATCCTCTGACCACCGACAGCTCAACTGGTACGGATGAACCGAGACACAGAGGGAGAAGTCACCGCTCACGAGTTGGTGGAACTCCTCAACCAAGGGAGAGGAATTGTCCACATTTGTCCGCAGGCTCCAACTATCCCTGTGGACGCTGCTCTCTAAGAGTATCTTTTCGGTTGCAGTGGTGGACCAGTACCGGTTCAAACAACTGCTAAAAGGATCACTACCCTTACACCCAATAGTCCTCCTGATGCGAGGCGCTCCTGCCACCGCAGCACCCCCTAGCTACATGGACTTAATGCGGCAAATCAGAAAGCACAAAGTCCAGCTACACTTTCATGCCCCTAAAAAGACCAAAGAGCCCCTCAAGGGTGAATCCAAGGGGGCGTCAGCTCAGAAGGTCACAGAGACATATAGCACTGAGGAAGATTCTCCTCCCAAGTCGCCTCCAGCCAAGTCCAGGACATCTGGGAGAGTATCATCTACCTATAGTGCCCACTTGGGCCTAAGTGGCACCATCTGCTTCAGCTGTGGCCAGAAGTGTCACTTCTCACAGGAATGTCCAGAAAAGGAAAAAAACAAACCCCAAATAGGATGACCCATCCCAAGTTCATGATCTGCAAAGTTCACAAAGCAGAAACAACCTCCCCACCCGCAGAGAGCGCACCAGCGCCAAACCCGAATGACAAACCTCCATCAGACGCTTACCATCGCATAGGATCGGCTGCCATCATATGTGTCCTCATGGACGGCATATACGCATCCATTTTAATGGACACTGGGTTCCAGGTGACCATTGTGTTCCAGCTGTTCACTGTTCACATTGCGTACCAGGTTGGTCTGCCTGTTTGTGGATTATCGGAGCCTGAATAATCGACCATACCTGACCAATATACCTTTCCGCGAAGAACTTCTTAACGCGCTGTCGAGGAGCCAATGGTTCAGCGTACTGGACCTGAGATCTGGGTACTACCAGGTACCTATGAGTGCAGAAAATCATGAGAAGACAACGTTCATGTGTCCACTGGGCTTCAGTTCACCCGTATGACCCAAGGCATTTATGGAGCTCCAGCAACGTTCCAGCGTCTGATGGAAAAAATATCAGTGATATGAATACACAGGAATGCTTGGTCTACCTGGACCATATCATCGTCTTCGGTAAGACTCTGGAGGAACATGAGGAACGCCTGCTGGATCGGCTGGGCCAGGATGCTGAAAGCTGTCCTTAAACAAATGCTTATTCTGTCACACGTCTGTGAGCTATGTGGGACCCATAGTATCTGCGGATGGAATTGCCACTAATCCTGAAAAAATTGAAGCCGCGGTGAACTGGCCAAGACCATAGAATGACGTGGAACTACGCTCATTCCTAGGCTTCTGTGGCTACGATCGCCGTTTTGTGGAGGGGTACTCCAGCCAAGCAAAGGTCCTTAACCTTCTCAAAATATACCCCGAGGATATCAGGCGAAAAGCCACCCCACCGCGTGAACACCATTTGGCGACAAGAGGACGGCCGCCTGTGAAATAGCATTCAACAGCCTGAAAAGGAGCCTAACGGAGGCGCTTGTTCTGGTGTACGCAGACCCCGTGCAGCCCTACATTCCCCAAGTAGATGTGAGCCTCAACGGCCTAGGTGCAGTCTTGCACCAGAAGTAGCCAGCTGGCCTCCGACCAGTGGCCTACATCAGTCACAGTTTGACCCCCAGCGAGCAGAATTATCCTGTTCACAAGTTGGAATTCCTCGATCTCAAGTGGGCAATCGTGGACAAACTCCATGATTTCCTGTACTGTGTCGCCTTCGATGTACGGACGAATAACAATCCGTTGACGTACATACAGTACTGACGTCCGGGAAACTGGACGCCACCATCCATATATGGCTGGCGGCAATGTCAAACTACCGGTTCACACTGAAGTACAAACCGCGGCCCCTGAACATTGGAGCCGATGCTCTATACAGAAGACCGGGACTGGATCCCACCCCAGACGATAACCTCTGGGAGGAGATCCCTGGACCAGGGATACGAGCTATTTGCTCAACAGATAAAGTGGCCTTCTCAAAACTGAGGGTCGCGGATTCCTTGACATGCCAATCCAAGGCCAATTCTGCCACCTATTGTTATCCAGAGAGGATGAATATAACCCCAGACAAGTTCATCGCGTGGAAGGATCTAGTGCAATATCAAATAGGGGATCCAGTGGCTGGCATTATCCACCAGGCTGTAAAGCAAAACAAGCCTGCACTACTGAAACGTGCCCCAGCGACATGGTCACCATATTAATGTGAGACGTAGAAAAATTTGAAATCAATAACTTGTTACTCTATTGGGTGGTACAGTACCATAACCACCCAGATAGAAGGCAACTAGTCCTGCCCAGGAACCTGCAACATATGGTCCTGAGATCACTGCATGATGAACATGGCTATCTTTATGTAGAGAAAACCTTTGGTGTAATACGAGACCGGTTCCTTTGGCCACGGATGTGAGAATCAGTAGAATGACACTGCTGACGATGCTCACAGTGCATCCAACAAAAGACCCTGCCCACCAGAACCGCACCATTGGCTCACATGAAGAGCTTGGGTCCCATGGACTTGGTGTTCATGAATTTCCTGTGTATTGAACCAGGCGGCCGAGGCATCGGCAATGAGCTTGTCCTCACAGATCATTAAACCCGCTATGCCCAAGCCTTCCCCACCAAAGACAAGAATGCCATCACGGTGGCGAAGATCCTTTGGGAGCGATAGTTATAGCACTATGGCCTACACAACTGCCAACATTCAGACCAAGGGAGTAAACTCATCAGAGAATTACTAAACTTGCTTAGCATCACCAAGTCCCGAATGACCCCTTACCATCCGGAGGGAGATGCTCTACCGGAGAGGTTTAACAGAACGCTCCTCGATATGCTCGGTACCCTGAAAGGTGCTCAGAAATGTGAGAGGATCAAGCATGCGGAAGCATTGGTACATGCTAACAACTGTACCCGCCACGAGTCCACGGGATTCTCTCCCTACATCCTTATGTTTGGGCGAGAAACCTGGCTGCTGGTAGACGTGCGTCTAAGGGTATCAACCGACGGGGTATCCAACACAACGCACTTCCGATATGTACCACAGCTCCAAGAAAGCCTGCAGCAGGCCTATCAACTAGCAGAAACCTCTTCCTCTCAGATGAATGCTAACAACAAAAGGCGAAATGACCATAAGGTCCCTCCCCGGGAAATTCACCCTGGAGACTCAGTTCTTCTCTGTAACCTCGGGATCCCGGGAAACATAAATTGGCCAACCGTTGGTGAAACGGATTGTTCGAGGTCGAGTCGTAGATGCCAGGCCTCCCAGTCTACCGCATAAAAGTTGCGGATGGACGGGTAAGGGTCTGGCACTGGAATCATCTACTGCCTATCCCACAAGTGGGAAATGATGAGCCAGAAATGTATTTATTTATTTACAAATATACCAGGAAGTAATAAATTGAGCGTTACATCTCGTTTTCAAGTATGTCCTGGACATAGTTAATATGACAAATAATACATGGTTAAAAATACAGTTACATAAATGAACAGAGTATACATTATATACAATACATTGCATGCACAGTTAGAGATAATATACAGTATATTATAGGCGTATGTAACAGTTACAGACAAGATTAAAATGTGAGACAGCCTTAGTTTTGAAAGAATTTAAACTGGTGGTGGATGTGAGAGTCTCTGGTAGGTTGTTCCAGTTTTAGGGTGCACGGTAAGAGAAGGAGGAGCGTCTGAAATAGAGGCTACACCACTGGACGGTGAGCCGGAGGGATCGGAAGAAGTTGAAGAGACAGTGAACAAAACCACAGAGGAACGTATGGAGGGACACTCTCAAAGGGCAACCAGAAATCAATGGGCACCTCCCGAGAGAGCTACAGGTAATGGGCCCAGTTTGTTGATTGGATTTTAATTTTTTTTATGTTTTTCATTGCCCATTGACTGCTAATGTATTAATCTGTGCCTGTTTATAGTACATGCTTTTGTATTAGTGTGACCACCGACTGCTACATATTATATGGGTATGATGTACTACTATGCCACTCAATGGGTACAGGGTGGGAATAGTGGGTCTGGGGTGGGTGGTTAGGCCTCCCGGGTGCATAATGGGGGAGTGTGAGTTAACCCTTTAATAACTATAGAGGTTATTAACCACGAAGGTGATTAAGGGCTTTGGGGCCATTAGATTGTATTTTTTTATCTATTTTTGCTGGCATCGGAGGACATGGGGCCCACGTACACCAACGAGGACCACCTGGAGGCCCACGGAGCCTAGCAGGGACCACCGAGGGCCCCCAGACACCCGTCGGAACCCCCCAGAGTGCCCTGTGGGGCCTGCGAACTCCCATGGGGACCACCCGGGGACCCCCACCGGCCTGTAGTATTAATCTTGTGTGTTAAAAAAATAAATTATGCTTTTATGTTGGGGTACAGGGGGTGGGTTGTGCATTGTTGTTTATTAAATATTGTAATGGTTCTTGGTGGTCAGGAGGTGCTAGTAGGGCTGTTGTGTGTATTTGTTTGTATTGTGGTTAGTGGTGGTGGGTGAAGGGGGTATTAACCGCAAGGATGGGTGTTTATGCCTGCCGGGTGGATAGCGGGAGGGGTTAGCCCCTTCATTACCTTAGCGATATTAACCGCTATGTTTAAGTCCACCAGCAAAGCCTAAACACCCACCAAGGCCCAAATACCACCTTCACCCACCCTCGCTACACACAAAAAGCATGGCACTGCTAGTAAAGCCCTTCATTGCCTTAGCGGCTAGCCGCTAAGGTAATGAAGTTGTCTGTAAATGCATTTTTCGTGCATCGGATTCATGCTGGGGGTCTGCGGTGCTGATATTAATGGGTATCAGATCCGGAGTCTCCCGGCATCAATCCGATGCAGGAAAAATTCTTTTTTTTTCTAAGTGCCGTCTCGCCGCTTATCGGCAGCTTCTCACCACCTTCCTGACAACTTTTTGTTGCGGGACGATTTGGAGAGGAAATCTCCATTCTAGAGCGGCGATCAGCCTCGATAAGCTGATCGGGGCTACTAAAATTGACCGAGTTTGAGAAGATGGTGATAAGCCATTTATCGCCACGCGTTTGGCAGATTTTTTTTCCCAGGAACAAACCCCGGCGATTTTTGCTCTTATCGCCATCTTATCTGGGCTTACTAAATCTCTGTAGGCTTTTTTGGCTATAAGCTGGCGATAAGGGGCTTATCGCTGCTTATAGCATGAGGCCACAAGTCGGTCATTGTCATGTTTACCGAGATGTAAAACTTGATGCAAAGCCGATTCATGTGTTAAGTTGTACCCATGACACTGCATTTTTTATTATATAACGCTTTGTATGGTTATAGTTATGTGCCCAAGCGGGGAAGTTGGGTTTTTCACCAAAGGGAGAGTAAAGCCTGGGTCCCCCGTCTGCCCCCAACCTCTGGCTGCAGCTGTGCCTGTCAGGGAGGTTGGGGGAGAGCATAGGGAAGTTGTAGCAGCTGACTTGGTCGTCAGAGGCTACTGGCGGCTCTTCTTGCAGTGCGCCGCCATCTTGGTTGCGATCGCGCATGTGCAAGATGCCGCTCCTGTGCAGTGTAGGCGCGTGAGGCGGCAATTAGGTGAATAGACCCGCAATGGACTACAGCCCCCTGGATGCGCTGGGGCGACTGATCACACGGGCTGCAACAGCCAATGGCGCGGCTGGATTCTCCTGCTCTAGAGAATAGATAAATTGCCTACGCTTGGAGCACGCCAATCGGAGCTGGGACAAGGAAGGGGTAGGGTGTGTATGTGGAGGGCGTCTGTGACCTCTGCTCTAGGACAAAGACCCCCTTAGGCCCCAGCTACGCCCGACTCCCCTTAGCTTGTGGTTGCAACAAGGACCAGCCCATCCGTTAGGGACATGGCCCCTATAGTACCAGGTTGAGGGATACAGTCAGGACGCGGCGGCGAACTGGCGATCTGGTGGTCTGGGACCAGACCACCATACTGAGAGAGAGACTATAAAGGTGGGACACTCCTGCTGGACACCAACCAACGTGGAGGCAGACTCGTCGTGGAAGACGATGGCGTGGGACCGTACGGCCTTTATCTACAGTCAGCTCTACCGGATGCTGGAGTACCCAGCAGGTACCAACAAGTGCACCAACTATACAGACGTTAATTGGGGGCAGCGCTTTCTCACACACTTGGGTGGGTTGCTTCTTGTGGACACCAAGGTGGTTGGGTGCCCAAGGGCCCCTCAGAACTTTAGGGCACTATCTCACCAGGTGTGGACACGGTGTTGGAGGGTACTGAAGGGTACAGCCATGTGTAGCCTACTTGCTGGGACTGTATATTGTTATTATTCTTCTGCATGCAGTAAAACTTATTGCGCTAATAGTGCCG
This sequence comes from Ascaphus truei, assembly GCF_040206685.1. NCBI lineage: Eukaryota > Metazoa > Chordata > Amphibia > Anura > Ascaphidae > Ascaphus > Ascaphus truei. The sequence goes on along the minus strand of NC_134501.1, from coordinate 29,527,432 downwards.
GCGACAGCGACGCGACGTCACGGCAAAACAATTCGTTGCCACCGATGCGTGCACTTATAGTAAAAATGACGCAATGGTGCGACAGAGCGACGGATTGGTCGCGATCGCCGGAAGTCATCTCTATTTGATTTTCCAGCGACTGTAGCCTGACCATCGCGTCGCCGGCACTATAAGCGTAGCCTTATTCTTATCAGCGTGTGTTTTATTGCATGGGGTCCTGTAATGGGGTTATCCCACATAGTATGGTCCCGTAGAGGTGGATGCGCTGTCACCCAACGGATCGGGCATACCCCAGGCTCCCTGCAGCGATGGCCAAGGCCTCCTGTGAGCCGCAGGTAATGCACCATATACACAGTAGCCGCCATATGTCCCACGGGGCGCGGGAAAGTGCGCTACATACTGTAAGCAGAGCAAAAAAAAATACACATCATACTGTGTGGATTTATATTGCATGAAGCAGGTATTTGACACGACGCGACCAAAGTGATTTACATTTGGTTATTTTTTGCCGCTGATGGCGCAGATTGAGAAATGTTAGGTTAGTCAGCGGCGGGATCCCAACTCCCATCCGCACGGACACGTACAAACCAAATATAGCCACGAGCTACAAACCCGGTCAGCGGGGGGTCAAGTCCTGACCCTGGACACCATATTGCTAGCCCATGATTGACGGCTAGACACTTATAGGGAACAGGCTCACCGCTCTTAATCCAGGGAGGGTGAGGGAGGCGAGGGGGGTATTATCAGGGAATGTTTCTTTAACTGTAGTATTAGTAAATTACTCCAGCCACTCCTCCTTATAGATCCCGATCCAATATGGGGTGGCCAACTCTAGTTGACCAGGGCCACCAGCAGGTTGTTTTTCAGGATATCCCTGGTTCTGCACAGGTGGTGCAGTCATTGACTGAGCCACTGATTGATCCACCTTTGCTGAAGCAGGGATATCCTTAAAACTTGATCTATTGTTGGCCCTTGAGGACTGGAGTTGCCCAACCCTGCAATAGGTGAGAATGCAGGTAAGCAATACACCAACTTCCATTCATTTTGATGTTTGATTAACAGTACCACCTTGGACCCCATATCTGTGGTGGATCTCTCATCAACCCTAACTGGATCATCACGGCCGCTCACTGCCCTATCCTGTGAGTATTTCAAACCTGCCTGGGGATGTGTGAGATTAGATCTTTGCGTGACAAAGAAATTGGTGGAGTGAAATTGCATGCCACACGTATTATAATCAGCTATTCAATTCTGCAACTAAGTGCATCATTTTTCGGACTCTCTTTTGCTGCTCTCCCTTTGCCTAGAAATCTGCATCAAACACAGGTCCAGATGCACCAAAGGGGGCTAATATTTAGCGTCTTTCCCTCCATTCATATAAATGCTAACTCTTATCACCGTTTTGTGAATATGGGCCACATTGTATCTGCAGAAAAACTGTAAGAGAATTTTAATGAAACAGAAAGAATCCCATACCGTAGCACTGAATCAGGGCTGTTTCTTTGTTACAAAGCTGCAGGTGCTGATGTTAGTGTTGCACAGTAACAGAGGGGAGTCTTTGCTCTTCCTGGATTGCCTTTTATTAATGTGGTACCCTTTAAATGATTCTTTATATCAGGGTGTTGCCTAGGGAATCATAGTGATGAACTGTACTTTGATTTAGAGACTGTTGCAGGGTACATGCAACCACACGTGGGTTTCTTGAAAAGGCTTATTTATTGAGCCTTAAAAATATGGCACACAAAAATAAAACAGCTTCTTTTCAGCATATAGAACAAACAGAAAATAAGTCCTGAGCGGGGCTTTGCCCTTTCCCAACAGGGGCTGTTCAAAGTCCAGGGTAACAGTATAGCAATACAGTGCATCAAAATAGCATAGTGAAGACAGACCTTAGCAGTAGTTCTCCCTCAGCACTTCAGTATCTCACTGGTTCAGACAGGCTGCATGTGTGTGCAGCCTGGGTTTTTTAAAGCTCCTTGATGAGGCAGCTGGGACCAGACTAATTGACAAGCCCTTCCCAGCTGAATGTTAACCCGGTCACTGCTGCACTACAGACTTAAACATAGGTCTGCCAGGCATAGTGCTGGTGACGTTTATTCACCCTGTCACAGAGACAGAGAAAATCATCCCTTTTAGAGTTGGAACATGCCTACTAAAGTCAGGCGCAATGGTTTATTGCTGGAGCCACAAACAAAACAATATTTGTGGACGTATTAATGTCATAGGAAAACATTTAGAACACAACTTTAATAACTCAATACATAACATTGAATATTGTTCAATATACAAACAAATAGATATATTAAATGTAAAAATAAAACATGGAGGATGAACCTATGTGATTACAGGAGCCAAGCATGGAAAATATCTCTGAATATTGGGTAACCGATGGATAGATCTGTTTCCCTTGATTGTATTTAATAGTGTATTTTTGCCCCATAAATATCAGAGTATATCTACTATATATTTCTGAAAGCACTGTATGTCTGCGTCCCTAGCGGCAATCTCATTGGTCCCTTGGCCCGCCCGCCCCCGCACACCTCTCATTGGCCTGAGGCGGAGTGATGGGCCAAAGGACACACAGGGAGACACACACACACACACACACACCTCTCTCTCTGTCCTCTCCCCCCCGTCACACTCACCTCCCTCTCCACTCACCTCCCTCCACTTCCCGCTCCACTCACCTCCCTCTCCACTCACCTCCCTCCCGCTCAACTGCCTCCACCTCCCGCTCCATTCACCTCCCTCTCCATTCACCTCCCTCTCCACTCACCTACCTCCCGCTCAACTCCCTCCCCGGCGCGGGGACAGGCAGTGGGCAGGGCAGCCTGCCGCTGCCTCCACTCACCTCCCGCTCCCTCTACTCACCTCCCGCTTCACTCACCTCCCCGGTGCAGGGACAGGCAGTGGGCAGGGCAGCCTGCCGCTGCCTCCACTCACCTCCCGCTCCCTCCACCCACCTCCCGCTCACCTCCCCTCACCACCCCTCACCTCCCGCTCACCTCCCCTCACCTCCCGCTCACCTTCCCTCACCTCCCGCTCACCTCCCCTCACCTCCCCTCACCTCCCCTCACCTCACGCTCACCTCCCGCTCACCTTCCCTCACCTCCCGCTCACCTCCCTGGCGCGGGGACAGGCATTGGCCAGGGCAGCCTACCGCTGCCACGCGGCACCTAAGATGGCGGCGGAAGGTAGGACCCCTTCCTCCCTCGCGGACTAACTAACATGGCGGCGGCCAGAAGGAGAGGTGAGTGTGTGTGAGAGTGTGTGTGTGTGTGTGTGTGAGTGTGTGTGTGTCTGTGTGCGTGTGTGTGTGTTACACTGTGTCTCAGACACTGTAGAGTGGGGACCGGAGCTACACATGGGGGGGGGGGGTGAGGGGGTCAGGAGCGGAGAAAGATACAGGGGGAGTGGAGAGGAGGGACCCGTCAATTTTAAACCAAACCAACCCCCCTCCTGTCCACTGCCCCCCCTCCTGTCCACTGCCCCCCCTCCTGTCCACTGTCACCCACCCTCCTGTCCACTGTCACCCCCCTCCTGTCCACTCTCCCCCCCCTCCTGGCCACTGTCACCCCCCCCTCCTGTCCACTGTCACCCTCCCTCCTGTCCACTTTAACCCCCCCTCCTGTCCACTCTCCCCCCCCCTGTCCACTCTCCCCCCACTCCTGTCCACTCCCCCCCCACTCCTGTCCACTCCCCCCCCCTTTCCACTCCCCCCCATTCCTGTCCACTCTCCTCCTCCCATCCCCTCCTGTCCACTGTCCTTTCACCTGTCCCCCCCCTGTCCACTCTCCCCCACCTCCCATCCCCTCCTGTCCACTGTCCTTTCCACTGTCCCCCCCCTCCCCCTGGCCACTGTCCCCCCCCCCCTCCCCCCAGCCACTGTCCCCCCCCTCCTGTCCACTGTCCCCCCCCTCCTGTCCACTGTCCCCCCCCCCCTCCTTTTCCCCCGTCCCCCTCCCCTCCTTTCCCCCCGTCCCCCTCCCCTCCTTTTCCCCCCTCTCCCCCCCCCCTTTTCCTAGCGCTAAATGTAACTCACGGCCAACGCCGGCTCTCCCCCCCCCGCTCCCCTTTCTCCCCCCCCGCTCCCTTTTCTCCCCCCCCCGCTCCCCCTTTCTCCCCCCCACCCGCTCCCCTTTCTCCCCCCCCCCCGCTCCCCTTTCTCCCCCCCCCCCGCTCCCCTTTCTCCCCCCCCCGCTCCCCTTTCTCCCCCCCCCGCTCCCCCTTTCTCCCCCCCTGCTCCCATTGCTCCCCCCCCTGCTCCCATTGCTCCCCCCCCCCACTCCCCCCTTTCTCCCCCCCCGCTCCCCTTTCTCCCCCCACACTCCCCTTTCTCCCCCCTGCTCCTCTTTCTCCCCCCCCGCTACCCTTTCTCCACCCCCCCGCTCCCCTTTCTCCCCCCCCGCTCCCCCTTTCTCCCCCCCCGCTCCCCTTTCTCCCCTCCCCTTTCTCCCCTCCCCTTTCTCCCCCCCCCCCGCACCCCCTTTCTCCCCCCCCCCGCTCCCCTTTCTCCCCCCCCCGCTCCCCTTTCTCCCCCCCCGCTCCCCTTTCTCCCCCCCCCGCTCCCCTTTCTCCGCCCCCCACTCCCCTTTCTCCCCCCCCCCGCTCCCCTTTCTCCCCCCCCCGCTCCCCTTTCTCCCCCCCCGCTCCCCTTTCTCCCCCCCCCGCTCCCCTTTCTCCCCCCCCCGCTCCCCTTTCTCCCCCCCCGCTCCCCTTTCTCCCCCCCGCTCCCCTTTCTCCCCCCCCCCGCACCCCTTTCTCCCCCCCCCGCTCCCCTTTCTCCCCCCCCCGCTCCCCTTTCTCCCCCCCCCGCTCCCCTTTCTCCCCCCCCGCTCCCCTTTCTCCCCCCCGCTCCCCCTTTCTCCCCCCCCCGCTCCCCTTTCTCCCCCCCGCTCCCCTTTCTCCCCCCCCGCTCCCCTTTCTCCCCCCCCGCTCCCCTTTCTCCCCCCCCCCGCTCCCCTTTCTCCCCCCCTCCCCCTTTCTCCCCCCCCGCTCCCCTTTCTCCCCCCCCGCTCCCCTTTCTCCCCCCCCGCTCCCCTTTCTCCCCCCCCGCTCCCCTTTCTCCCCCCCCCGCTCCCCTTTCTCCCCCCCCCCCGCTCCCCTTTCTCCCCCCCCTCCCCTTTCTCCCCCCCGCTCCCCTTTCTCCCCCCCGCTCCCCTTTCTCCCCCCCCGCTCCCCTTTCTCCCCCCCCGCTCCCCTTTCTCCCCCCCCCCGCTCCCCTTTCTCCCCCCCGCTCCCCTTTCTCCCCCCCTCGCTCTCCTTTCTCCCCCCCCGCTCCCCTTTCTCCCCCCCCGCTCCCCTTTCTCCCCCCCGCTCCCCTTTCTCCCCCCCCGCTCCCCCTTTCTCCCCCCCCGCTCCCCTTTCTCCCCCCCCGCTCCCCTTTCTCCCCCCCCGCTCCCCTTTCTCCCCCCCCGCTCCCCTTTCTCCTCCCCCGCGCTCCCCTTTCTCCCCCCCCGCTCCCCTTTCTCTCCCCCCCCGCTCCCCTTTCTCTCCCCCCCGCTCCCTTTCTCCCCTCCCCCCTCCCCCATCCTCCCCTCCTCCCTTCTCTCCCCTCCTCCCTCTCCCCTCCTCCCTCCTCCCTTCCCCCCCTCCTCCCCTCCCCCTCCCCCCTCCCCCTCCCCCCTCCCCCTCCCCCCCTCCCCCTCCCCTTCCCCCTCCTCCCCTCCCCCCTCCCCCCTCCTCCCTTCTCCCCTCCCCTCCCTCCCTCCCCCTCCTCCGCTCCCCCCTCCTCCCCTTTCCCTCCCCCTCCTCCCCTTTCCCTCCCCCTCCTCCCCTTTCCCTCCCCCTCCTCCCCTTTCCCTCCTCCCCTCCCACACCTTTCCCCCCTCCCACACCCTTCCCCCCCTCCCACACCTTTCCCCCCTCCCACACCCTTCCCCCATCCCACCCCCCTCCCACACCCTTCCCCCCCTTCCCACCAATCTTCGCCTGCCTCCCCGCTTCTGCCTTTCACCCGCCCTTACTCCGCCCGCCTCTGCTTTTCACCCACCGCCTCACAGCCGCTGCATGCAATCAACAGACTCCCGCCACACACGACCTATACCTGCCGCCACACACACCTGCTGCCTCCCGCCCCTACGCACCGACATCACTGACCCACCGCCTCACACCCTAGCAGGACCCCCACTCACAGAGAGCACTCACAACCCACGCGACACCTGCCGCCTCACACCCTAGCAGGACCCCACTCACAGACAGCACTCACAACCCATGTGCCACCCGCCACCTCACACCCTAGCAGGACCCCCACTCACAGACAGCACTCACAACCCACGCGCCACCCACCACCTCACACCCTAGCAGGACCCCCACTCACAGACAGCACTCACAACCCACGCGCCTCCCGCTGCCTCACACCCTAGCAGGACACACGCCTCACATTTTTACATCTGTTATGTCACCAAAATATACATTGTACTGTGGTGTGGTTACAATAAACCATTTTTAAACAACATCGTATTACATTTAATTCCATCTTTCTTTTCAACATTATTATCCAACCTTTACAACAAATACTCACCTATTGTTCCACGATTTATAAATAATACTACCTATTACGCATTTACATCCCGGGCAACGCCGGGTCTCTCAGCTAGTACATTATATATATAATATAGAATAACTAAGTGCGCAATTAAAACACTTTAATCAGACAATGTACCATTAAATGCTGCCAATGTGTTAATACTATACACAATATTAATGGAAATATAGACAGGAGAGAAAAAACAGGTGCAACTAGTGATAAGTGAAAACTGTTGCAAAGTATCAGGGAAGAATTAATAGCATATGGACGAAACCAATGAAGATGAATCTGAAATAATAAAAAAGAAGCAAAATATGGTGAAGTATGCTTGTATTCTTCAGAATGCGCTAAAGGCTACTTACAAAGTAGCAGATATAACAGGCATGTAGGATATCAAGATCCTCTCCTCACTGCTGATCTGTATGGCGGCTAGTTGGTTCTGGCTCCACTTGGAACACAGAGACTCCGCACATGCTCAGATGTGTCTGCAGCTGCCTCCAGTGTTGTCCTGGCAATTCCTCCAGTCTCGCAGGATTGCGATTAAGTTCATTATTTCTTGCACCTGTACACTTAATGGGTTTTTAGGTATATATGTGTGTTCGTTCTCACTCTGTAAATCACATCACCTTGATAAAGGTCCCGTTTGAGGACCGAAACGTTGGAATGATGTCTTGTTGATTCAATACAATATTTTGATTACCATTTGGAGTGCTGCCTCTGATATTTCATCTTGATGCGGTATCGTATTGCCTACATTCTTTTTATAGGATTTGCACCCAGTATTTGTTGATCCAGACGGAGTGCTTGTGGTTCTTTAAAACTGCTATATATATATATATATATATATACATACATATATACATATATACATATATATACATACACATATATATATATATATATATATATATATATATATATATACACACACACACACAGGCGGCACACTTTATTTGAGTGCGGCTCATTCCCCGCGTCATCGGGTGCCTGTGCCGCCTGTACGCGTGCCCAGGGCTCCCCGAGGGAGCCCTGGTGTCCCGCGGAAGTGAGGACGGCGGTGGGACGTTCCGGGGGACCCGGAGAGGAGAGGGGGAAGCCCCGATCGGCGGGCCCTCTCCTCCGAGGAGAGGTTACTGTCGCGGCCGAGACCGGGCAAATGCTCAAATAAACTCGGCCGCGACAGTATATATATATATATATAAATATATATCAAAACAAAACAGAAATAATAAAGGAGCGCCTAATGCAACAACCTGCCTAACTGTGAATAAGTAGCCAACTGCGTTGATACAACCTATGGGGTGGCTAAAGTGGAATATTATAATTAAAAAACCCTATGTGATTCTAAGATAAAATGTGTAATAACTTTAATACAAAGTGTACATGACAAAATTGTTAAAAAATGCTTCTGGAAAAAATAAAAATATATGTTGTAATACAAAAAATATCTAGAAAAATGAAAAATATAAAAAATATGAAAAAATGAAAATAAAAACTTTTTCCAAAAAACTATTAAAAACTTTAGAAAAACCTTAAAAGTCACAGAGTCCTGTTCCAAGTGAATGCATCCAGGTATAGGCAGCCCGTTTATAAGGGATCACAACTCCCTAGGAATACCTATGAAAGAAAAAAGAAAAGAAAACAGGCGCACACCTAGTGCATTAAAGTTTAACAATAATTTTATGGAACATTTAAAATCAGACAAATGCCCACTCACAAGTATAGCGTTATTAGAAAGCAGTTATGAGATTGTCCCTCATAAGCCAGTGGTGCCGTTCGAGCCTGTAATGGTGTCCTCTCGTGCGCGGTCTCCTTCTACCGGAAGTGACGCTCACCCGGTCTGGTGTCCCGCACAAAACGGAAGTCCCTCCAGGAAACCGAGGCCTCTCCTGACTGCCTCTAGCTGCTGCACCACCAATCAAGCCAACCGATGTGTCCAATGATCTGCTTTGCTGAGCCTCCCACAAGCTGTGTTCCTCTCGGTCTGCTCTCAGTGGGACAAATGTCTGCTCTGCTCTAGCCACGCCCTACGCGTTTCGTCATCGATGATGACTTCTTCAGGGCATTTGTCTGATTTGAAATGTTCCATAAAATTATTGTTAAACTTTAATGCACTAGGTGTGCGCCTGTTTTCTTTTCTTTTTTCTTTCATATAAATATATATATATATATATATATATATATATATATATTTATATATATATATATATATATATATATATGCTCCTTACCAGGCAGATCCAGAATCCCAGGGCCACAAATCAAGGAAGAGACAGCACACTCAGTAGTATCATAAAAGAGGTGTATTAGAAAACAGGCACATTCACCGACATTTCGGTCCTAGAAACAGGACCTTTCTCAAGGGAGTGCTCTAAACATAGTGAAGACAAACATACATACCCACCACCAAGTAGCAAACAGAGTCCTGATAGGTTGAATCACAACACTAAACAGCTGCAGACACTCACTAGCCAAATCTGGTGTTAACGTCATATATGCGACCACTGCTGGAGGGCAAAAGTATAACAATGTGTCACAAGTAGCCATGGAGCCAATGAGGCAAAAAGGCAACACCATCGCGCATGCGCGGCGCGAGTGTATCAGTGAGTAACTGAAAATAAATAAATATATCCAAAAACCGCTATGGAGCCATGTGCAGTCAGTTCAGGTGACTCTGTCGCACTATCACAGAGAAAAACTTATCCCTAGGGGCTTTTGAATTAAGAACCAACCTACCATTGGTCGCACTGACACCGAATTTTGCAAAAAATGGGTGGGAATTCTTAACAAGTGCTCCTTTGACCTCATGATTTTAGTGATCGAACAATCTAGTAAAGAAATATTACGTTTAAAGAATGAAATAGCAATCATTACAGACAAACATGGGGACACACTGGCTTCAGATACTGTACGTCCACAAATTGGACGGATAAGATACAAACAACACTTGATTCCTATCGTGATACTCTCACCACATTTAAGCGGGAGAAATGAAAGCAGGTGAAAAATGACTACCAGGATAAACGTGTCTATAGATGGCTTCTTGGGCTTAGTGAATCTGGTACTGGTCGTGGTGGGTATAGGAGAACTTACTCGCGCTCAAAAAAAATCTCAAAAGACACCCACAGGTTATATTACCAGGGACACATACGCATCTGACGCCTCCGAAAATACATCAAGGGAGCCTTTTTTAGGAGCCAGCACTGGAATGGCACACAAACCACCTATACCGGACTCAGACATGGGAGAACGATCAGGCGAGGTGGCAGGAAGCTCAAGGTACCTGGATCGGGAGTCAAAGAGGGGGAGAGGATGCCCAAGGTGGAGGTAATTTTCAATCTTTCTTCCCATCGACTGAGATAAGTGTCCTTGACAAAGGCCTCTCATATGTTCCAACTAATTGCCAAAACCCATTCAATTGGGAAATTGACTTATTTAAACTTGATCGGCAATTACGCTTGAAAGCCTTTTTTTTCTAGGACTGAGACAGCACACTGCAACATCCTTCCATCCAACAAGGTTGACTACAAATTTAAGAGCAAAAGTACATTTGACCCAGTGGTTTCCAATCACAGTATTACGACCTTTATGGGTCTACTTGGTAGTGACACTAGACACCATATTAAGAATTACAAAAGGAGTTTTTCTAATCTCTCAACTGATGAAAGACAAGCCATCAAAACATTACAAGCTAATAATGATATAATAATCAAACTGGCCGACAAAGGTGGGGGTATTGTCATTTTGAATTATGTCGACTATAGGTCTGAGGTCATGCGACAACTTGGGGACCCTCATTATTACAATAAACTTAAGGGTGATCCCACGATTATCTACAAATGTGAGATTGACTCCATTATCCAATTGGGAGTCAATAATTCCTGGATTTCTGAAGAAATTGGATCCTTTTTGGTACAGAGTCATCCAGTGGTACCAGTTATTTATGTGCTCCCAAAAGTACATAAATCTATTCACAAGCCACCAGGTAGACCTATCATAGCGGCGATGGGATCCCTATGCCACCCTATATCCCAGTATGTGGACTTCCTGTTATGGTGGCCAAAATGAGATCGTATGTTAAGGATACCACTGACTTCATCAGCCAACTGGGTAATATTACATTTGATACAACTCAAATGTTGCTGGTAACAATGGATGTTACCAGCCTCTACACAAATATTCCACACGCTGAAGACAGGTGGACAGAAAGATTTTTCCATCCCTATACACCAATAGGGACCACATAGTATCCACACACACTTTTAGTTGTGCTACAAACTCTCACATTTCTCTCACATTTCCACACCCACCCACACCATTTATATCCCCTCTCACTCCACACACACCTTGTGTAGAGCACTGTTTATACTGTGGGCTCTCCATTCATTCTTATTCACACTGATACACATACACACTCTTTCTTCACTTGCTTTCAGTAACCCTTTGACACCTCTAGCCATAAAACACATCCACATCGGGGGAAGGACCAGCACAGATAACATTCCAAGAGACACTGTTTTTAAGTAATCCTTGCTTCATTCATTGTAACATCGCCGGAAGAAGAGATCAGTGTATCTCGAAAGCTCGCACAAATAAAAGCATTTCGTTAGCCACAGAACGGTATCATCTATTTATTTTTTGATTATTGAAGCTCGGCTAACACGGTACTGATACCTCTACATATATATATATATATATATATATATATATATATATATATATATATATATATATATATGTTATGAGAGAAAGAGCAAAAAAGCCCCACAACAAAGCACTCTAGTATACCGTAGTAGTACATATATCAAAACATCTTTATTGAATAGCTGTCACAAAACACAAATAAAAGAAAGGGCAGAGAAAAGTTTAAAACAAGGCATGGATCCCTTGTACGTAAGTCTTGACACAAACCTCCAAAATCAATTCCACAATAGGAAAAGAACCATCTCAAATCAGACAGATAGTGTGCTGAAATGTCCCTGACAATGTAGTGTACTGAATACAGACAAAAGAGCTAAAAAAGCAAGAAGTGGCCGTGGCCAAATGGTTAAATCACAAAAATGTCATAGCAAGCTCTCCCTAAGGAATCTCTAAGGTAGTGTCTAATACTGCAGTGCATAAACATGTGAAAAAGCCAGAAATATAAGGCCTAAAGAGGCACACTTCAAATAGCCTGTATACTCAAGTCTGAAAACACCTATACATAAGACATACAGGAGAATCATGAGGGAGGCAAGGAACAAGAAACTCAAACCATAATTACGTGTCCCTAGCCAGTATAACCAACCCCACACTGAGGAGACGTATTAAGGTCGAAACTGTCTGTGTGTGGGTGGGTTTGCTGGAAATGCATCTTAACCCTGGCTGTGCTCAAAGCTGTGACCATGCAGCAAGCTTAAGCCTATAGGGAACCATGTTTATGGTTTTGAAGTAAAAGGTGACACTGTGTGCTCATTTGCATGTCATTTCCCAGAATTCCTTGCTGCAGTGGAAGTGCTGTATGCTGGGTGAAAATGGTGAAAGGCGGGGTTGCAGACCTGTCTAAGACATACAAATGAGCATACAGTAATATTTGCTTTGCTGTGGAGGGTTTTTGTCACTTTTTTTACCCACCATAACTTAACTACATACTGTACATACATACAGTACATACATACATACATACATACATACATACATACATACATACATACAAAAATACATAAATACATAATCTGGTAACTAAATGCTGTAACAAAGTTACGTCATCGATGTGGGAAGCTTTAATAATAGAGAATCATCATTCTTGCAATAGAGTGGTGTGCTATTGCAGGTAATTCAAGGTACCTGCAAGCAATCTAGGGCAATAACTGTGGCACAGAAGTCATTTATTAGATATTTTTGGAGCCTGATTCCTAATGTAAGGAAACACTTGAGTCCTTTGTAGCACACAGTTTGAAACCCCACATAGCATCTGTTGGCCATAGTAATTTGGACTAAGGGTGTAATAAATTAACCCCTATCCTCCTAAATGACTGGCATGCTGGATGAATACATACATACATGTTAGAGGGTAATTAGAGGGTAACCAATTAGTCCGACCCAAAATACTTTGTGCTACTGTGTGACAGTCACAGTTAAGTCTAAATAATCTAGTTAAAAAATGAATATTTATCCGGTATCTCAGGTGTGCTCCTTTTTGAGCACATGTGTCTCTCCCTATGTTATTTGGAGGAGGTTGTGATACTCAAGGTTTGAAAATATCAAAACCTATTGATACTCCGGCGCCACCCATACTCTCTAATACCCTCATGCTGTGACCTTGGTATTAACGATGGTATTTCCACGTCTTTCTCTCTTGCACAGAACTTGCGATGTTGCTGTTTTGGGTATGTATGATCCGGTTTCCACATCCGAAGCCAGGCAGGTCATAAAAATCTCTAAGGTAAGGTACTGACGCATAAAAAAAGGGGGGGGGGGACACTTCTCTAATAGTTTTGATTCCTTTGCTGACAGGGGGGGGGGAGGGATCAAGTTTGCTACTTTGTTCTCTGCATTCCTGAAGTGTCTATTATTATCGTTTCTTTGAAAAGCGCCAACATATTCCGTAGCGCGGTACAATGCGGGTGCAGAGAGATGTAAATTCCATAAACTGAATGACATACAGGTAAGGACAGACGTGCACTAACAGATACAGAAGGTAATGAGGGCCCTCGTCCTGAGAGCTTACACTCTAGAGCAGTGGTGGCCAACTCCAGTCCTCAACAGGTCAGGTTTTAAGGATATCCCTGCGTCAGCACAGGAGGCTAAATCAGTGACTCAGTCTTTGATTGAGCCACTTGTGCCAAACCAGGGATATCCTTTAAACCTGACCTAATGGTGGCCCTTGAGAACTGGAGTTGGCCTCCGATTGTCTTGAGGGAATAAGGGGCAGCATGGAAGCAAAAGGTAAAATGGCCGCTCGTTGAGGGATGGAGTATACATCAGGATGGAGTATGGTCAGGTGCAGGGGCTTTGACATGGGGGGATGAAGGAACAAGTGTGCCAGGCCCGTGACTGCAGGGGCCCGGTACTGCAAATTGGTCCTGAACTTTGGCCCAGCTGCCGGTCGCGGCTTGGCACCAGCTCTTCATCAAATGCACACCTCTTTCTCACTATGTGTCCCACGCAGAGCTTCCAATGCTAACGGCACGCAACTGGCCTCTGATGTCAGCGCGCCGGAAGTAAGCTAAGCCTCAGCTTCTGGTACGCACTGAATTTGGAAACTCAGCGTGGGACACAGAGTGAGGAGGCCTGCAGCTGATGGAGAGCTGGGGCCCGGCCGCCGGGACTGGCCTGACCAGAAGTCGGCCCCAATTTGCAGCACCGGCCACCGGGCCCCCACAGCTACCGAGCCTGGACTGACCATCCCCAAGGTAAGTCTACTTTTTTTTATATGTATTAGGGGGGGGGGGGGTTGGGGTCTTTTTTTATGTAATGGGGGGTTTGGTATGTATTTTGTGGTGGGGGATTGAATAAGAGTCAGATAATTGACGGAAGGTGGGGGCGAGTGAGAGGAGAGAGAGGTTCAGGGAGGCAGTGAGTGAAGAAAAGAGGGAGTAATCATCGCTGCAGAAAAAAGTACCTTGCTTTCAATGTAGTTGCCCATAGTGCGTCCGACCAAGAAGAGGCGTGTCAGAGAGGCAGAATCCAGGAGAGACAAATTAATTTATCTCACCAAGCGGAAGGCCACGTGACGTCAGTGTCATGTAATGCGGTGTAGTCAACGAGAGCTAACTGCTCGTGTGATGCCTCCGCCACACCTCCCTGATGCCTCCGGCCTACAGTGCAGGTTTCACGTGAGTGGCGTCATTCAGTCACGCGCCCTGCAGCTGGCACAATAATCACAGCCTAAGGCCACACTTATAGTCCTGGCTACGGCGACGCGACATTGTGACGTCATCCGTTGCTGCAGCAATTGTTTGCCTATAGTGTAGGGGACAAGAGACGGTGACCGGGGTGTGTGGCAGGGGCGTGGACATGAGCAATTCACCCTCATTGGCTGAAACCGCTCACGGTCCCGCTGATGTCATGCGGTGGCCACTGAAAAAAATACATTTTCATTGACTTCAGGGATTTCGGTCACAATGTCGCACACTCGCGCCTACTATAGGCGCACTCGACGGATTAAATAAAATTGTTTTGACGCAATTGTCCGTCGCTGTCGCCAGGAATATAAGCGTGACCTAAGAGTGAGACGCAGGGTAGATAAATATATGCGAGCCGGGAGGGGGGTGAGTGAGGAAGAGGGAGTGAGATGGAGGGGAGAGAAAGACATGGGAAGAAGGGGGAAATAGAGGGGGTCGTGAGTTGTGAAATGGGTGAGGGGGAGCTCGGAATACCGCTGACACGGGGGCCGGATGTAACACTACTCCTGGGCCTCGGGAAATCTGTCAGCGGCCCTGATCTGCTGCACACCTAGATCTATTGAGCTTTAGTGGGTGTTTGTTAGGGGGTGTCAGATAGTGTGGAGTTTTGTCCCGGCGTACAGCTGGTACAAATAGGCTTGGGGGGGGAAGGATATTAGGGGTTTGCCAGATAGGCTTCCTTATAAAAGTGAGTTTTCAGAGTTTTTGAATGTCTGAAATCTGGGGAGAGAGTCTGATGTGGAAGGTAATCACGTGGCAGGCTCACCAAGACGTGAAACAGACGTGGAGGCCGCTCCATTGCCTTCTTGATTATGTTCACCATGAACATGATCTCCCCTTAGAAGACGGTCATGTATTACCCTGTAGATGATGGGGTCCCTGTCATGGTAGACCATGCTTATTAACACTTTACTATCTGGATCCTTTGATTGAATAAAGCATGAAATATAATAAATTGTATTTATTCACATAAAGAACACACACAGCTTGAATTACAAAATATCACGAATAACACTTACTGAAATGGTGTCAAATGAAATAAAATGTCCACAGAACGAAATCCACAGAAATTACATCTCTAGACAGGAATTCCCACACATGGGGTTGCTGCACAAAAAGAGCCGTATAACAGTCCTTGGCTAGGGGCGCTAGTGGCAACCCCTGTATCTACGCCAAAGTAATATTTTCGTTTCCCCCCAATGCAGGATTAATTAGCCAATCCTTAGTCCTTGCGAATACTGGAAGCTGGATACAAATCTTTAGTGGCAATGAAATAGTCTCTGTACCACCCGCTGTAGCTTAGATGAATCTTAAACGCAGATGACTCTCAGATGGAACTGACTTTCTAACTGACTTCATGACCTTTTAAAAACTTCACATGTCCTATTTCCATAATGTACAGCCAATCTCTGGTGTGGGAACCAATTATCCCACCTATAGCAAAGGTTTTGCCAGTCACTCCAAAACCTGGCACAAAGCCTTAGTATTGCAACTGAGCATGTGCAACAAAAATGTATTCTTCCCTCCACTGGCCACTTAGCATACCTAGCCAAGCTTACTTCCCAGGAGATCTGCTAAGCATTTCAAAGCCCAGTATTACACACCCTACGTGTCAACAAAAGGTATAACACCTCTAGGACAAATGTCCCTTTGATCTAGTAGCCATAAGCCCCCTTGTGAACAAATGGAGCTCACACCTCTATTTCTTTGAAGCTCAAAGATTTCCTGCTAAGCATTTCAAAACCCAGGATTACACACCCTAAGTGTCATCTCCTGTTCTGAACTGAAGGAAGGCGAATCCCCTCCTGTCTATAATGTTAATTATCTTACTCTTATAACTTTAAAATACCAAAATTATAGAGGGCACTCATTTAATACTGGGGGTGAATGTTAATGCTCAAAAACATAACCACTTTATGTGTTCGTACCTGAGTAATGCCCACACCAAATATCATTGTTGCAGGATGCTCCTAACTAAAGTTAGCTATCGGCTTTCATGTGGTTTTAATCATTTATTTTAATAAAACAAACCTGCTCAGCCTTATACCTGACTGGAGTGTGGGGATAAACATTAACAGTGTAGAAAATGGAAGCAGGCACACGGTCTTATGCAAAGAATATTTAATGTGCCACAAGAGGGTCCAACGTTTTGGCAGGGAACTGCCTTTATCCAGGAGAGGGCTAGGAAAATGTGTAGGCTGGTAGCCCTCTCCTTGCTATAGGCAGCTTCCATTTTTTACACTGTTTCTACTGGCCGGGGGCATCAGGAGCAGTGGCAGAGTTTTGCCGTCCCTGTGATGCTTGCCAGTGGGTAGGAAAGGCGGGTGATCATGTGAAGGCGACCCTGAACCCACTACAGGTAATAAGGGAACCCTTCCAGAGAGTAGCTATGGACATAGTGGGACCCCTGATGATCCCTAGCTTGACCGGCAAGCGTAACATCCTCACTTTGGTGGATTTTGCCACCAAGTACCCTGAGGCTGTCGCACTTGCCACCATTAAGGCAAAGGCAGTAACAAAGGCTTTGATTGTGATTATTTCTAGAGTAGGATTTCCCAGTGAGATTCAACTGATCATGGGTCACAATTCATGTCAGAATTGTTAGCGTCTCGGGATTTGTGTGGGGTGAAGCACCAGCGCACGACCTCTTACCTCCCCCAGACAAACAGATTATGTGAGAGGTTCAATGGTTCCATGAAGCATATGGTTTGAGCTCTTAGAGAGGCTGAAGGAAAAGACTGGGTGATTCATTTGCAGCACTTGCATTTTGCATACCAAGAGGTATCGCAAGAATCTACTGGGTTCTCTCCCTTCAAGCTTTTATACGGTCGCTGGGTACAGGGACCTCTTGACTTATTCCGTGAGGGATGGGAAGGGGAGACTACCAATACTGATACTTCTGTGCTGAAGTATGTGGTAGTTCACAGAGACCAGTTAGAAATACAGTATCGACATTATTTATTCTTACACTTCTCACACGGCAGGATGCGTGCGGGAAGCGTGGTGACGTGGCTTGTTGCGGCGTACTGTGACGTCACTGTCACGTGACGTGCCCGGTTTCCCCGGCTTCCCCGGCTTCCCCGACACCCCTGGAGTGTAAATTGAGGTAAGCGGGGGTGCGGGGCAGCAGAGGGGCCGAGCAGGAGCCGGGTTCGGGGTCGGGAAGGGGGGCTAAAATGCACCCGAAGCGGAGGGGGGGTGCGTGTAGGAAACGCGGCGGCGCGCGGTCTTGACTGGCGGCAGCCGGAGTAGATCCTGGCATGCCGCCGGCATTGGTCAGAATAAATTATGCCGCTACTTTACTTATGGGGTTGGCACAGAATAATCTCAAGGAGGCTCAGACCAAGCAGAAGACTTTGTATGATCAGAATGCCCATAGCAGAGATTTCATCCCTTGGCAGCAAGTGCTTGTTCTGAAGCCCAATCGTCAGAACAAATTGATGGCTCCCTGCTCTGGTCCATATACGGTAATCAGAAGGATGAATGAGTGCAACTATGTTGTACAGCTAGATGGAGAGACAGAGAGAAATAGGACTTATCATGTAAATATGCTTAAGGAATATTTCAGAGTACCATCACTGATGCCACAATCTGTAGCTCACCGATGGGGGACCCGGCGAACAATGCTCTGCCCGACCTCCTAGGAGAGTCTAGGCAGGGGGGCACAGTAGAGCAGGTAGAGATAGTGTCCCAGCTCAGTGTTGAGCAGAGGGCACAGGCAAAGGCTATGTTAGAGCAGCATAGGGTCCTGTTCACAGATAAGCCAGGTAGGACACATATCAGTGACCATCCAGCTGACACTGGTGATCAGAGACTTCTGCATAAGCATGCCTATCGTGTATCAGCAGAGGTGAAGGACAGTATAGAGAGGGAGGTAGAGGAGATGCTGGCCGTAGGGGTAACTATACCATCTCCAAGACCTTGGGCTTGTCCGGTAGTCCTGGTACCTAAGAAGGTGAAAGTTCAGAAGCGCTCAAACGCCAGATATAAGGTTCAATAAGACCAAAAACCACCATCCAAGGAAAATAACATCAGAGTAAATAAATGTGTGAAAAAAAATTAAGCCAACAATTATGGGTAAAAGCCTCCTGAAGACAAGTAGTGGAAGGCAATAAAATCCCCCACCATCTATCTCATTGGGGGCTAACCCTGTAGCAATAAAACAATTACTCACAATTCCTGGTGTGGCTGGATGGATATGCTGCTTCCAGAGTAAAGTATTCAATATGCAGAAGATGTGAGGAGCGCACAAATGATGTAGGAGCAAAGGGAGGACCCAGATAACAAAAGTACAAATTTTTTGAATCATCAAGACATTAAAATCCAAGGCGTTTCGAACGTGTTAGCGTTCTTTAATGTCTTGATGACTCAATAAATTTGTACTTTTGTTATCTGGGTACTCCCTTTGCTCCTACCGGATTGTGCGCTCCTCACATCTTCTGCATACTGGTACCTAAGAAGGATGAAATCACTCGGTTCTGTGTGGACTACCGGCAGCTCAATGCTCAGATGGTGTCCGATGCTTATCCCATGCCCCAAATAGAAAAGCTTGTGGGTGCAAAGTATTTGACCACCATGGATTTGTCTAAAGGGTATTGGCAGATCACTCTGACCCAGGAGGCTAGGGAGAATTCAGCATTCATTACTCCAAGTGGCCTGTATGAGGTTTAGTGATGCTATTTTGGATGAAGAATGCCCCGGGTACATTCCAACTCCTGGTCAATAGGTTACTGGAAGAGGTGCAGGGTTACGCAAGGGCATACCTGTATGATATTGCTGTGTTCAGTAATTCATGGAAAATTCACTTAGTTCATGTAACAGTGGTGCTAAGTAGAATCAGGGAAGCAGGGTGGGTATGGCAGAAGTATTGTACTTATGGCACAGAGTAGGTGGTGGGCACCTTAAATCAGAACCAGCAAAGGTACAAGCGATAGTTCAGTGGCCCGTTTCTAGGACCAAAAAGCTTTTTTAGGTACTGCTGGCTACTATAGGAAGTTTGTTCCCCAGTATAGTGCCATTGCTAAACTCCTGACTGACGACTCAGAACCGACTCTCGGTTCTGGTAGCCTGGTCTCCCACTTGTAAAGGTGCCTTCCAAGCATTGAAGACAGCACTGGCTAGTGTTCCTATCCTGACTGCACCAGATTACACAAAGAAGTTTCTTGTGCAGACCGATGTCTATGACTATGGTATCGGTGCCATACATAGCCAGGTGGGCGAGGAAGGGGGTGAACATCCTGTGGTTTACCTGAGCAGGAAACTGCTACCCAGAGAAGTGGCTTATGCCACAATTAAAAAAGAATACCTTCCTATTGTTTGGGCTCTACAGAAATGACAGCCCTATATGTATGGCAGGTTATTTACTGTGATCACAGATCATAACCCGCTAAACTGGCTACAAAGGGTGTCGGGGGAGAATGACAAACTGCTTAATTGGAGTCTTGCATTGCAGGAATTTGACTTTACCATTCAACACAAGTAAGGCAGTGTCATGGGAGACCAGGTCTCATCACACATTAATACCCGGATTCTGGATTGAGCACAACAAGGGGGTAAAATAAATTGTAATTTATTCCCTTTTAAGACAGACACGCAGCTCTTCACAAATACAATGGATAAACACTTACTGGGATGGGGAAACAAAATAAATGTCCACGGAACGAATGACTTGCAAACAAAGTCTCTGGGCACCCCGGAACGCATGAGAGTGGGTGATCGAATTGAGCCATGTGACAATCCTTGGCCAGGGGCGCAAGTTGCCATCCCTATATCTCCACCGAAGGAAATCTATTCATTCAGACCGTACAGGATTTGTTCTGGAACCCTTAGGTAAACGAATTCTGGAAGAAGGGCATGATCCTTGGTTACGATGTTGTTGACCCCTCACACTCCGGAACCGTTGATGCTGTAACTTGGATGAATCTTGATGAATCTCAGATGGAACTAACTGGGACTGGACTGCATGCATCTTTATAGGGTTAAGGGTCATATCTCTAACATACACAGCCAATCCTCCCATGGGAACAACTTTTCTCACCTATCCCAGACTTGCCAGGAGTTCATAGAACGGGCAGAAGTTGCTTCCCAGTCTGCTAAGAGCATGCGCTAACATGACATCTAAGCTGCTTAGCATACCGGGCCCAACCTCTTTCCTGGCGACAGTAAGTCTGGAGTTTGGCAACCGTGTGTTACAGTAATAGCCCATTCTTTGCACCGGTATCTGGTGCTTTGCAATATTCCGGCCACTCTGACATCTAGGGTCCCTGAGGCTTTTCAACTCCGGACTTCTCTAGACACTGGGGCACCAATTTAGCAGGCTGCTCTTTTAAGTACGGAGATGAAAAATCCCTCAGCTCATGCACCCTTTACATATGAACATGTTAATGGATTCATTGCCGGGCTGACTGGAAAGGGTTCCTGTCTTTACATTTTAAAACACCACTGAAAAACATTTTATTTTTATATGTGGTTTCTGTATGCATGGGTAATATAAAAACGATATTTATGTGAATGTTACATCCTCCACTAACTGTGTTCCAAAAAGTGCTAGGTCTTTCCTAGCACAAGTTAGCCACTTAATTGAATAGGCTCTGTTATGCGGGTTGTGGTTTGACCTATAATCGTTCTGGGTTACGAGCCGGCATACAATGTATCCATGCTGGCTCTGATCAGTAACCGCAGACGCACTTCACCAATTCACTTTAAGTGGATAACAAGATGGCTGGATACATTATTGCGTGCAGGCACTTCAACTTAGACCGCAGACCACTTATCCAATTGAGTTTGTGCCTCAGACGTCTGCGGTTTAGGAAGTGATACACAGTTTCAAGGTAGCCGTTGCCCGCAGGCACGCTTATGTAATTAACACTTGATACAGCGCTAGAAGCTCCCCCTTGTGTCGCGAACACAGTTTGCACATCTAACGTACATTAATAGGACTGGAGCTAGTTTCTGGGCTGCAAAACAGGAACATTACAGATAGTGTATAGGGGAAACATGGCATTGTGGTGACCATACAATAACCCATTCAGTCCCAACAAGGTTTAGGGTTAACCAGCCGGGCATAATACCTTTATTATTGGCCTGGTTAACCCCTCCACCGCCACAGGCAGTGAGCATGATAAGGCTGATGGACTCTCCTGACAGGACATTTCTTGTGAGCCAAAGACTTCAAGAAGTGTCAGGCTTGGGGTGCAGCTGGACGTGGTGACTGCCACAGAGCCTTCATTTTGTGGGAGGAGGTGTGACAGTAAAGGGGTAACCAGGCTCACAATAAAGATTTCAGCCCATTTGGTTACCTCTGATCCATGTATTGGGGTTCGGGAGTGTTATCTCTTGAGCCCAGTGATTGTACATACATTCTGTAAAAATGTGCAATAAAGAATGTTGTGTTTTTACCTTTCCAGGTGTGCCAGCAAGCAGAGATTGCTAGGCTATGAGTTTCATGGTGGGTTTTGCAGAAAAAGTCTTGTCAGAATGTGCCTAGCTAGTCGGGGCAAAGAGTCGCTGGATACCCCCAAAATATACCCGGGAATAAGGTCGGAATCCCGGATAGATATAGGCACATTTCAAGGAGGAATTTTGACCAGAGCAAACAGTTATGTGACTCACCGCCCGGTTTCCCTGCTTCAGCACAGACCAGAAAGGTAAATGGGGCATAGGGATGTGAGGTGTCCCTGAACATGCCAAGGGGTCCCTAGTTAAGGGGGAAACCCAGTAAATACCCAGATCCCCCATAACCTTTATAGGGGTTCTGGGGTACTCCAACATACATAAGGTTGTGAGGTATTTTTTATGTCTATTTTTAAAGTGTGTGGGAAATATGGCTAGTAGGAATAAAGGTGCAACTTCTTATTCTATTCCTCATACCAGTAGACTTAGAAAGTTTAAAGTGTATATTTGTATTAAACAGTGTGTTTTAAAAGTCCTATGCTTATGCACAGTAGTATGAGCTGGGCCTTTCAGATCCAAAGTTTGAGAGACCATTTGGCTACCAAGCTTGGTGCCAGCAAGTCTCCTTAGACTCTGGACATGAAAGCCTCAGAGGTTGCCAAGGTGTGAAAGCCATTTGGATACCGGAGTTAGGCTCAAGTACTCACGTCCTTGGGTGAATGGAAGTCATCGGACCACCATTTGCCCCAACCCAGACTTTGAGGAGACTAACTCAGCAGGTGGCTTCTGAATACCAAGTGGCAGAGGTGCAAAGTTGGCGCATGCCTTTGTCAGATTCTGAATCCCTGCTTGCCTGGCTTCAGTAGACTGGCAGCACTCTGAATGGCTGGTAAGAATGTTCCCACACTCGGATTGGCTGTAGTATTTCATGAATGAACTGAGAAATACTATAATAATCCCTCAGGCAATCCAGACAGCAGACTCTCAGCACCAGAACAGCAACGGCAAATTTGAAACATTTAAAAGGTGCTCCGACAGATATAGCAAAGACACCGGCTTCAGAAATACGAGGTGAAATATTTTCTAAGTCCCGACTTTTGCGGCCAAGTTCTGAAAAACGAACATAGCAATAGCGGCTAGGATTGCAAGCCGATTTTAGTTCCAGGACCTTTGGAACTAACTACCAGTGAAGTGATTTCAAGTCTACTGGAGGTGAAGGAGCGGTGGCACCTGGAACTTCATGCAGATTTGAGTTCCAGGAGATTCGGGCTAAGTCCCAGTCAACTAAAGACACTTGTATGTCATTCTATTTTAGTTAGGAATTTTTGGCCCAGGTCCCAAGTAAGTGTGTCTCTTCTTATGTAGTTTGTGTTCCACTGTGTGTGCCTTTTCATGCAAATACATTTTCAATTTATTTCACTTATCTTGTTTTGCTCAATGTATGATCCAGAATAAAAGGTGTAAATGCCTGGTCTCCCATGACAGTGACACAGGTAAAATCTTTTTTGTATTTAATAAGCCATCATTAGTCAAACACAAAAACACAAATAGCAGATATGCATTAATTCAGAGTTCCCAAAATACAAATAAATACCAGTTACTTTAAGGGAGATTTCATCTTTTTGAAGGGAGCAAATGACACTAATAAGAGGTTTTTAAACCCAGTGCGTGGGACTGACCCTTTAGCGCAGGAGTGGTCAACTCTAGCTCTCAAGCCCCTCCAAACAGGTCAGGTTTTAAGGATATCCCAGCTTCAGCACAGGTTGCTCAATCAGAGGCTCAGTCGAAGACTCCTCCAGTCTTCGACTGAGCCTCTGATTGAGCCACCTGTACTGAATCTGGAATATCTTGAAAACGTGACTTGTTGGGGGTGGGGGGGGGGGCTGGAGGACTTGAGTTGAGCCCCCTGCTTTAATGAACCGTCATTGATTGACTGCAGTTTCAGAATCCCAGGGATCTCTTCTTCAGAAGACCTTGGCACCAGTATCATAGATCTTCCATTTACTCCAGGTTATCAAACATCCTTTGTTCGACAATGAAACTCTGGCGAATGATGTCCTCCTGGTGAAGCTCTCCACCCCTGCTGAATATAACGACCGCGTGTCCCCTGTGTGCCTCAAAGCTTCAAGTGATGACTTCCCAGCTGGCTTTAAATGTGTCACCAGTGGATGGGGCTACATCAATAGAGGCAGTAAGACAGACCGTAACATGGAGCATTCAGTTGGATAACTTGCAATATTCTCCTCTACACTCTGATTCAATGTCCCAAGCTGGAGAAGAGTTGAATGGAACCAACATCTTCTCCAGCACCTGGAAACGACTTCACAGCATTGTACTGTACATGTCTTGGGCCCTGGCACCTAGAGCCCGTTATGATGTTCTAGGTATGTCATGGGTACTTGCTCGTTTTGTAGCGGTGATCGGCTCAACCACTTTAACCATTAGCGTGCCAAATATCCAGCGGGGCACCGGAGTACAACTGGCGCTCTGGCACTTCCCGGTCATGTGATTGCTCCAGGGGAGAAAAATCATATGACGCAACCCAGCTCGGATTGCCGGAAATGAAAGTGGATGAGGCATCAGTCTGTCCGATCACCTCCTAGAAAGTGACCAAGTGCCTAGAACAGGAGAAGGGACTCTAGCGTGGCTGGACCCACAGAATATGTGCCTCTGGCCGGTCAGGTACGCTATTAGGGCACTGGGGGGCTTCCTTGGTGTGTGAAATACTAAAATGTACGGGTTACAAAACTGGGGCAAAACAGCACATGATTTACAGTACCAAGGAAAATTAATTCAATTGGAAACAATCCAATTTTTTGGATTTGCCCCAGTTTTGCCGCTGAGACACTTTAGTAAATAACTCAACTGGAGTCTATTTAAGGAAGAATCAATATTCCGGGCTGTGTTTACTAAGCAGCGCTACCCCTTAAGACTCCTTCCCGCACGGCTTAGTAAATTGAGCTCTTTATAAATCATACAAATGAATATCCTGCACCTGTAAGGTGGCTTCTGGAGATACGCCACGTGGTTAATTGTGGCCTCTTGTGGTCCATTCATTTAAATGGGCTGTAAGTTGCCTTTTAGCATTGGAGGCATCTTATGATGCAAGCTTAGTAAATTTGGCCCTAACTGGTGTCACATTAAGGGCCATTAATGATCAATGGAGCACGTGGATCAAGTGCCGGTTCGGCTTATCGCACATGTTCTGGTGCTAACGCCCATTCGTCAATGGGAGTCAATGCTGGAACGGGTGTGATAACCAGTATCTGGACTCTATGAATGGGTCCCAATGTTGGCTATGACACTTTAGTGAATAAACAAAGTAAAGATGAATGAAATACAGGTTATACAGATTATTCGGTTTTCTATGTGTTAGTTCACGAGGGAGGTGATAGCTATTTAATCCTTTACATGTTGCCCTAATATTTGTACTGCCCCACCTGTAACCCACAGTAATAACCCACTGGAATTTGAGGGCATTAGCTATCATTACAAGTGGGCAACTGGAGTTAGTAACTGTAATTACTATTAGAAGCCAATAAGGGTCTGTGTTCTCAAAACTAAAGATAACTGGAAATAGGTAGTGATGCTTAGAATTGCTTTACGTTGCAGCATGTTGATTTTTTTCCAGCTGAACAATTCCCAAGCAAACTGCAGCAGGTTTCCCTCCCATTGATTTCCAATCGTGAATGTCAGACGTTCTGGACTGTAAAATTCTTAAGTTCCAAGATCTGTGCTGGAGCGGCGGGAGCTGCATCTTGCAAGGTACGATGTTTGTTTTTCTTCCATTGGACCATATTACAATGTACATTAGCCTCTGATCTCTCCCTATGCAATTACTCAACTGCCTAATCTCTCCTTCACTCACAGCTTGTGAAATACACCCAATAGATAATGGACACTCACTCTATACTGAGAGGGTGCTACCCAAAGATAGTCGCTTCATAGGAAGCTATAAAGAGCCAACACATATAAAGACAAAAGAGAGAAAAAATCCTTTTGGGTGGGTGCACTCCTATATAAATCACTTTAGTAAAAATTGTACTTTGGTATATATTATGTAACGGTTTTTCTGAACCGGCCTGACCCCCCCAATCTCATATTGGCCCCTGTGGTCTAACCAGTCCCCATTACAGTGTGATGTCTGGTGGTGCACCTGTTGGCAACAGGACTCCTGAGTCTCCCGCATGATGTTGTGTTGGGGATTGCCAACACAGACAGGCAGCTGAGGTAGTGTTCTTGAGTCCTACCTATATCCAGTGCAGCGCATCCACCTCATCAGGATCCCAGCGTCCGCTTGTGGATGGTCCTGGTGAGGAACTCCTCTGTGGTGAAGCCCCCTGCGTAATCACTCCACACTTACACACGAGGGTATCTTTTAACAGGAACATCTTTATTTGCACGGTGGGCCAGCTGCCCACCACAATGGGTGAATTTAGCCCTCCATTGTTCACCGTACTTCCCTTTGAAAGGTATAGTCCTCCTAAAGTAGGGATTCCCTATCCCCGCAGGGATATCTCCCTGTGACCAGGTCCCTGGTCACAGTCCCAACACTGTCCTTCTAATAGCTTCTTAACTCTTCCTCCATAACTCAGCAAACACACTCTTACTCTCTACTTCCAACTCGCTCTAACTTTTGATCAGTGCTGTGCCTTATGTATCCTCTGGGGCTGACACAACTCTGACATCACTAACCGTGGAGTCAGAGCCTGTGACCACTCCCATCCATACATAGGGTACCTCATCAGGGTGTGAGGGCAAACCTCCATAATTACTGCTGGCATGCCCATAACTTACCAGGCCTTACTGTCAGCAGGAGAGATGACTGCAGCCATTTTACAGCATGGCTACATTCTCCCCCTGGTGAATCCCACCTTCCCCGGCTGGGACCTAAATTTGAAGTACCTTTCTTCAGGAAGCACTGTAAAATGGAACACACATTATTAGTATTAGCATACATCATATCTATAAAACAACAAGTCACGACCTGACCAGCAGCCACGAACCCGCGTAATGCTACCCAGTACCTCCTAATAGTAGTGCCGGGGATCGGGTTTCTTTACCTCCCGACCCCCCATGTCCAGTACAGTCACGCTGTAAGTGCGCGGCAGACCCCTCTCAG
The DNA here is from genome assembly GCF_040206685.1 of Ascaphus truei. Lineage (NCBI taxonomy): Eukaryota > Metazoa > Chordata > Amphibia > Anura > Ascaphidae > Ascaphus > Ascaphus truei. The sequence continues at coordinate 29,500,503 of NC_134501.1, read as the reverse complement.
GCCGGTACATTACTTTATGTTTGTACACACCTCGCCCGATACTCCATACCCTTATCAGGTGCTCAATCCTTTCTTCTGCCTTACTACCAGTAATGGCTCCCCCTTTGTTGACCATATACTCCTCTATGGTCTCACTTAACCACTGGTCCCTGTTATCCTCAATCTCCTGCATGAGGGGTTCAGGGACGTACGTGTACTCCAATCCATGGGAGTACTTATATTTTGCAGTGATTGCCCTTTCAGCCCGACTACTCCTAGTTAGGTTGGCGTTCCCCACTCTCCCGGGTAATACCCAGGACAAGGGCTCATCTGGGTCTACAGGGTCTGACAATATATCAGGACCCATGGGTTCTATTTCATTCCTGCCTATCATGAACCACCTGAATTGCATCTCCGTTTTCCTATCGGCGGGCGTGAACTCCCCTTTAGCCCAGCATTAGTCCATGACGTCATCTTTCTCTAGCAAGAACCTCGTGCGGTCCATCCACCCTTGGTCCGTACTTCCCTTTGAAAGGTATAGTCCTCCTAATGTAGGGATTCCCTATCCCCGCAGGGATATCTCCTTGTGACCAGGTCCCTGGTCACAGTCCCAACACTGTCCTTCTAATAGCTTCTTAACTCTTCCTCCATAACTCAGCAAACACACTCTTACTCTCTACTTCCAACTCGCTCTAACTTTTGATCAGTGCTGTGCCTTATGTATCCTCTGGGGCTGACACAACTCTGACATCACTAACCGTGGAGTCAGAGCCTGTGACCACTCCCATCCATACATAGGGCACCTCACCAGGGTGTGAGGGCAAACCTCCATAATTACTGCTGGCATGCCCATAACTTACCAGGCCTTACTGTCAGCAGGAGAGATGACTGCAGCCATTTTACAGCATGGCTACATTCTCCCCCTGGTGAATCCCACCTTCCCCGGCTGGGACCTAAATTTGAAGTACCTTTCTTCAGGAAGCACTGTAAAATGGAACACACATTATTAGTATTAGCATACATCATATCTATAAAACAACAAGTCACATTGCGCAAAGCACGCCCTGACCAGCAGCCACGAACCCACGTAATGCTACCCAGTACCTCCTAATAGTAGTGCCGGGGATCGGGTTTCTTTACCACCCGACCCCCCATGTCCAGTATAGTCACGCTGTAAGTGACCGGCAGACCCCTCTCAGGCCGGTACATTACTTTATGTTTGTACACACTTCGCCCGATACTCCATACCCTTATCAGGTGCTCAATCCTTTCTTCTGCCTTACTACCAGTAATGGCTCCCCCTTTGTTGACCATATACTCCTCTATGGTCTCCCTTAACCACTGGTCCCTGTTATCCTCAATCTCCTGCATGAGGGGTTCAGGGACGTACGTGTACTCCAATCCATGGGATTACTTATATTTTGCAATGATTGCCCTTTCAGCCCGACTACTCCTAGTTAGGTTGGCGTTCCCCGCTCTCCCGGATAATACCCAGGACAAGGGCTCATCTGGGTCTACAGGGTCTGACAATATATCAGGACCCATGGGTTCTATTTCATTCCTGCCTATCATGAACAACCTGAATTGCATCTCCGTTTTCCTATCGGCGGGCGTGAACTCCCCTTTAGCCCACCAGTAGTCCACGATGGCATCTTTCTCTAGCAAGAACCTCGTGCGGTCCATCCACCCCACGTACCCCTCAAATAAGGGCGCCCACCAACGGGTCTCCCAGACTCTAGAGAGTCTCCTTCATCTGTACCCCCCCAGGAGCATACCCCAGAGGTCCCTGCTGAATGGGGCCTGGACCATCTCTCATGCTTTGGGGCCTCCCCAGAAGGTACATCCGCCTCTTCAGGCACCCACCGGGACTTCGATACTTGTCCCAATTGTCCTCCTCCCCTTGAGCCACCCTCGGAAGCAAAGCTGCCCAGTCTTTCCCCAGTCCGGTTCTCACCAACCCCCAAGGACCCTTCCAACACCCCCAAACTGGATGATGATCCCCGGGATCAGGTGACTGGGACAGGGGCATTATCTAGGGCATGGGGTTGGGCGTAGGGGTAGGCGGTTGGCAGCCGCGGGGTTCCGACCCGTTCGCCGTCATCAGATTGTCCTGTACCACGGGACAGTGGTATCGCCGGTTGCGTCTCACCCTTCTCTGTCCGCCGCTTACTCCGGGTCTTTTTAGTCGATCGGGAACCACCACCCGATCGCTGAGATGCGTGTCCTCTACTTCCGCTCGTTCCGCCACCTCCGCCGGAAACGCCATCATCGCTGGAGTCGGATACGCCGCCATCTTGGGATGGACCCACATGCGGGATCTCTTCCTCCACGATTATGTCCAGAAGTCCGCCTGTGCCCACGTGCGCCGTCCTGGCCTGGCACGGCCTCTCCTCCTCTAGAAGTGGTATCGGAGCCTGGCAAGGACAGGGACTATCCTTACCAGTCCACAGGTTGGGCGTGGATCGCCCGTTGCCACTGGACCCGCCGGTCCCGAGAACAGCTGGGCTCCGTCTCTCCGGTCTCTGCTCCACCGGTGACACTCGGCTCCGTCCGCTGTCACTTCCGGTAAGTGGTCTTTTTATTCCATTCCCTCCACAGGACACCGCCACCGGCCAGACTAGGGTACTGGTTAACTCCTTGGGCCCCTCGTCCGAGGTATCCGCACTAAGGGTACTTGGGGTCGCCGAGCGCGGTGACCGCCTTCTTTTCTCTCGGTCAGTAGCCTGACCGCTCACTTCACGCTCTTCTGGATCCGCACCCTTGGTCCATAGGGCACCGGGGGACTCGGTGGACAGCCTAGCCGTATTCCCCCCTGGGTCATTGGTCTGAATAGGCACAAAGGTGGGCATCGGCCACAGGTATTGTGTGCCACACTGGGGACAGCGTGCCGCCGTGCCCATGGTGCCACCGGGCAGTCTGCATTGCAGGCAGAGGCCCACTACTGTCTCCGCGTCCCCTACACATATCACTAGTACCCCCCCTGGTACTGCGTAGGGTTGAGTCAATACCATCCGGTTCATGTCTGGGGAGCAGGCCATTGTCTTGGTGGGAGCCACTTTTAACACTGGTCTGTTCTGGAAGCTGGTTCCGCGTGAGTGACCAACAGGGGTTGGGTGATCAGCCACTCCTTGGTTCAGCTCCGCCCTCATCTGACACAATTGGAATCCGCCCCCAAGAGTAGCAATTATGGGCGGGTCCCACAAGGGAATAGGGTGTCCTTTAATTGAGGCCGCACCTCTTTCAGTCCTAGAGGGCGCGGCCACAGCTTTCGCGCCCTTATCCCCAACAGGGTGGGGTTCCTCTTTTGCCGCCAATTCCAGCCGTTTTCTTTCAGCTGCCTTGCGTGCAAAGTATCCTTCTTTTTTGCACACAATTTCAGCTGCCGGAACTACCTCTGGTAATTGTGCCGTCAGCGCACCAGCTCCTGGGCCCGCGGGATTCATACCCACGGGGCATAGCTGGAAACCACTCCCCCTGGTTGATATTAGGGGAGGGTCCCATAGACTAATCGGTTGACTCAGCACTGGGGCTGAGTGAGTTACTGTCCATGAAGGCGCGGCCACAGCTTTCGCGCCATACCCCCCATGCGGGCGGGGCTCTCCTGTTGGCGCCGCTTCTGGCCAATTCTTTGTAACTTGTGCATCTGCAGAATAGTCTGCCATCGGCCCACGCGGTCTCCCAGGGAAGCGGGAGCCGCCATTTTGGGTCACTCTCTCAGTCTGATCAATGAATGAGGTAGCGTTCATCTGTTTGCAAGTCGACTGACAGTTACTCTCACTGTGTTCTCCTCCTGTTATAACAATGTCCTCAACACAGTCCTCCAGGGTAGCGCCTCGTTGTCCTAGACAGGACCAGAACGGGGCAGCCACGGCTCTTACTCCACTCCATAGCAGGCTCGTGACCGACATGTCGATAACAGCTGGTCCGTCAGAGGGGCGCACGCCAGGTGTGCTTTCCCCATCAGCCTCCGATCGCCACTTTGGACTATCCGCACTGTGCGGATCCTCCATTCTTGCGGTCGCCATATTTATCTTTTGTTTGTCCTGATTGTACATGGGGCTCCTCTCTGCGGTGCAGCCACCACACCGGCACAATAAAGATTTCACTGATGCACCACCATGTGTACCTGATGTAGGCTGGACTCGTGTATGCACTACCTCAGGCTAGGCTCACTCTCTCAGTGTCTGCTGTATCTCCTTCCTCCCAGTCGGTGCTCCCTACGGTAAGTGGTCTGGAATGGGCTAGAGTACTCTGGGGCTTCCATGCAGTACTTGGGCGTCTACCTATCTTGGTTAGCCTAGCGCAGACCCTCTCCAGGATTCCTGACCACGTTAACAGGCTATCCCTTTAGGCATCCTACCAACTAGCACTACCTCAAGGTGACTAGGACAGCTATAGCCCGGCTCCAAACCCCCAACTCCTTTCAGGCCCCTAGGTCATCCCTGCGAACTGACAATACGCCATCAGCCCCCTGACTACCCCTAGGTCCGTCCCAGCGCAGCACAAAGTGGCAGCAGACACTCTCCCTGTTTCCAAGTGACCTAGCAAAAGCCTGTCCTGTTGACAGGTCTTTCTCTGCAGCGCCTCCAAATGTAACGGTTTTTCTGAACCGGCCTGACCCCCCCAATCTCATATTGGCCCCTGTGGTCTAACCAGTCCCCATTACAGTGTGATGTCTGGTGGTGCACCTGTTGGCAACAGGACTCCTGAGTCTCCCGCATGATGTTGTGTTGGGGATTGCCAACTCAGACAGGCAGCTGAGGTAGTGTTCTTGAGTCCTACCTATATATGCAGTGCAGCGCCTCCACCTCATCAGGATCCCAGCATCCGCTTGTGGATGGTCCTGGTGAGGAACTCCTCTGTGGTGCAGCCCCCTGCGTAATCACTCCACACTTACACACGAGGGTATCTTTTAACAGAAACATCTTTATTTGCACGGTGGGCCAGCTGCCCTCCACAATGGGTGAATTTAGCCCTCCATTGTTCACCGTACTTCCCTTTGAAAGGTATAGTCCTCCTAATGTAGGGATTCCCTATCCCCGCAGGGATATCTCCCTGTGACCAGGTCCCTGGTCACAGTCCCAACACTGTCCTTCTAATAGCTTCTTAACTCTTCCTCCATAACTCAGCAAACACACTCTTACTCTCTACTTCCAACTCGCTCTAACTTTTGATCAGTGCTGTGCCTTATGTATCCTCTGGGGCTGACACAACTCTGACATCACTAACCGTGGAGTCAGAGCCTGTGACCACTCCCATCCATACAGGGCACCTCACCAAGGTGTGAGGGCAAACCTCCATAATTACTGCTGGCATGCCCATAACTTACCAGGCCTTACTGTCAGCAGGAGAGATGACTGCAGCCATTTTACAGCATGGCTACAATTATATCACAATGATAACAGTGGAAGTGCAGATTCCTATATACCGCAAGACTACATTATGTCTCATGTGAGTAGGAGAGAACTTTAACTAAAAACCACACTGTCACGGTAGCTTATGACAAGATATAATGAACACCAAATATCTGGGTTGAACTGAACGAGGCTTAGATATAATAAAATATAATTTATTCCTTAAATAAGGTGAACACAGCAATATAGTACAATTAACAGGCAAGAAGATAACACTTACTTAGGGTTGGGGAATGGAGTATCCAATAGCAATTCTCCACCAATCCAGTGACATTCCCGGTGGAATCAGAAGCACAACTCCAGCAATCCAGTGACATTCAAGATGGTATCAGAAGCACAACTCCAGCAATCCAGCACAACTAAAAACTGTAGGGTTGACACAGTTTATATACCTGTGCAACCCTATTCTTAACATTTAACACAGCCTATTGGTGAACAATTATCTGTATCCACTCTCTAATGTGGAGACACAGACTAACAGACTAACCCATGCCCCCAGGTAACAATTAGACTGGCAGAGTTTGTTGATTGACTAATACTTAATCCCTAGACATTGGGTAACAATCAAGACAGTTACTTTTTTATCACCGTGCTTAGGCTACTCAGCCGTCTGCCCTTCATGTCTTATTAGCCTAGCAAATGGCGTCTGCATTTTCAGAACAGATCCAAAATAAAATACATATACACTTTAATATCTACACATATTAATAAGTTCCATTCTGGTGGGCTCAGTGGGTCGACCTTTGCCAGTTTTTAATGCCTACAGTGACTCCACATATTGGCCAAATATGAACTCTCTGCGACGTCCAGAACTGGAGATACAGAAATGCACTTTAAAACATTAAAATACATGCTTATAATGAAACATGGGAACATACATTTTCAAGGTACAACAAGGTGCAAACCTCATCCCTGGACCGCAGTCCAGTTAACCCCTTGTCTCTCTGGTGAGGTCAGGGGATGGCTATATGGGGTGCAACACCTTTAATACCGGGCCACCCCCTTTCGCCCTATACAGCTCCCCTTCTTAATGGGTGACCTTTGGCCCACTGGCCCTAACGGGGAGTGGGGCACTGCTGGCACCCTTAACGAACTCAGTCTCAGAGGGACAGTCCTGACGTGAAAGTCCATGAGCATTGTTGTTTTCACTACCCTTTTTGTGCTGAATAGTAAACTCAAACTCTTGCAAGGCCAAGCTCCACCTTCAAAGGAGATAGAATAGTTGTGCCAAGAAGTCCTACTGTACAATTCGTAACTTCAGTCCTTCACACAATACAGTTTCGCTGCCCGAGCCTCTCAGAGGTGATTCGACAACCTCTGTATTGATGTAGAGAAGGGAAGGGGGAGGGATCCTCAAGTGCGTCATTCTGCTTGTGGCTCCAGGACACATAGGAACGTAAGAAATAAAAAAGAGATGGGGGACCACAATGAGGAATAATTCAACACATATAGGTACCTTAGATCTCTTTATAGGGGTAGATAATTAATAGGAGAGGAGACACACTCACATTAGGTGTCTGGACTTTGTCGGATGACTGATCCTCTGGGGGAAGGGGGGGGGAGAGGGAGGGCCCCCTGATGATTCCTCAAAAAATAGGGAAGAGAAGGGAAAAAAATAGTGTAATAACGTTTATTGACATAAAGTAAAATAGAGATTAAAAACTCACAAGCGGCCAAATAATATTGGCATAAGGAGGAGATATGTCCAGACTCCACAGAGCATCCCTCTAGAAGATGGGTTGTCTTGTGTGGCCTGGATTCCAGCTGGTAGAATCTTGGGATAATGCGTGGAGTTCACCAAGTGGCAGGGAAAGTCTCCACAGGCCCATGCACGAGCTGGGTCCTTCTCCGTCTGCTTTCCACTTTGCACACACCTTCCACAGCTCCCGTTCCGTCGCGCATGCGCATGCGCTCCAGGTTAGATGCTTGCCAGACTTGGAAAACTTTGCTTCCTCACTACGGTGGCCCTCCCGCCTTGCATGTATTTCTCTCCCCTGCTTCTCACTCTTACTCCGTTTTCCTCACTCGTGTGCTGAACTCCACGCACTATCCCAAGATTCTACCAGCTGGAATCCAGGACACACAAGACAACCCATCTTCTAGAGGGATGCTCTGTGGAGTCTGGACATATCTCCTCCCTATGCCAATATTATTTGGCCGCTTGTGAGTTTTTAATCTCTATTTTACTTTATGTCAATAAACGTTATTACACTATTTTTTTTCTTCTCTTCGCTATTTTTTGAGGAATCATCAGGGGGCCCTCCCTCTCCCGCCCCATCCCCCCAGAGGATCAGTCATCCGACTAAGACCAGACACCTAATGTGAGTGTGTCTCCTCTCCTATTAATTATCTACCCCTATAAAGAGATCTAAGGTACCTATATGTCTTGAATTATTCCTCATTGTGGTCCCCCATCTCTCTTTTATTTCTTACGTTCCTATGTGTCCTGGAGCCACAAGCAGAAAGACACGCCTGAGGATCCCTCCCCCTTCCAAAGCTCCACCTTAGCAACTTGGCATTCTCCCCTGTTGCCCTCTACAGCCAACTCAGGGGGTTGTGGTCTGTGAGGACCGTGAAAGCCCTTCCATACACATAGGGCTGGAGTTTTTTGAGTGCCCACACAATGGCCAAGCACTCTTTCTCAATGGTGGCATAGGCCACTTCTCTGGGAAGTAGTTTTCGGCTGAGGTACACCACAGGGTGCTCTCTACCGTCGTCCCCCACTTGGCTCAACACAGCCCCAATGCCATAGTCCAAGGCATCAGTCTGTATGAGGAAATGTTTGGTATAGTCTGGGGCAGTCAGTATGGGGGCCCCAGCAAGCGCAGTTTTCAGTGCCTGGAAAGCAATTTCACAGGCAGGAGTCCAGGTGATAAGCACAGGCAGTTGCTTCTTAGTCAAATCAGTCAGGGGTTTGGCCACGGTGCTGTACTGTTGGACAAACTTCCTATAGTACCCTGCGGGGCCCAAAAATGCCATGACCTGTTTCTTGGTTTTTGGAACAGGCCACTGAACTATGGCTTCTACCTTGGCTGGCTCTTGTTTTCAGGTGCCCTCCACCCACCCTGTGCCCTAAGTACAGGAACTCTGCCATCCCTACCATATACTTAGTGGGTTTCAAGGTAAGCCCAGTCTCCCTGATCCTATCTAGCACCGCAGCTACATGTCCTAAATTGGAGTCCCAGGAATTACTAAAGACAGCAATGTCATCTAAGTAAGCCCTGGCATAGCTCTGCATCCCTTCCAGTAACCTATTGACCAGGCGTTGGAAGGTAGCCGGGGCATTCTTCATCCCAAAGGGCATCACTAAAAACTCACAGAGGCCACTTGGAGTGATGAATGCTGACTTATCCCTAGCCTCCAGGGTCAGTGGGATTTGCCAATAGCCTTTGCTCAAATCCATAGTGGTCAGATACTTTGCCCCCACGAGTTCATCTAGTAACTCACCCATGCGGGGCATGGGATAGGCATCTGACACCGTCCCAGCATTGAGCAAGCAGTAGTCCACACAAAACCGGGTGGTCTTGTCCTTCTTAGGAACTAGGACTACCGGACTTGCCCAAGGACTCTGGGACGGAGTAATAACCCCTAGGGTCAGCATCTCCTCTATCTCCCTCTCCATACTGGTCTTGACCTCTGCTGACACTCTATAAGCGTGCTTATGCAGAGGCCACAGGTCCCCTGTGAGCACTGGGTGTTTTGTGAGATGTGTGGTCCCTGGCATGTCAGTGAAGAGGGCCCCATACTTAGCTAGCATTCTCCCTTCTGCCTAGCACTCAACTGTGCCCCTATCTCCACCTGCTCCACAGTGTTTCCCTGCCTAGCCTACCCTAGTAGACCAGGCAGAGCACTGCTCGCCGGATCCTCCAGCAGTGGGTTACAAATGGCCATTACTGCTCCCATACTCGTTGCTCTGTACTCTTTCAACATGTTAATGTGATATGTCTTGTGCCTCTCAGGCTCTAACTGTACAACATAGTTGCACTCACTCACCTTTCGGATGACCGGGTACGGTCCCGACCAGGGAGCCATCAACTTGTTCTTCCGAGTGGGCTTGAGAACAAGCACCTGCTGTCCTGGGATGAATTCTCTACTACGGGCATTCCGGTCATACCATTGCTTTTGCTTGGTCTGAGCGGCCCTGAGGTTGTCCTGGGCCACCCCCATGAGCATCTCTAACCGGTCTCGGAGATCTACTACATACTGGATCACTGAAGCATCAGTAGCAGTAGCCTCCCCTTCCCATCCCTCACGGAATAGGTCTAGAGATCCACGTACCCTGCGGCCATATAGTAACTCGAAGGGGGAGAAGCCTGTAGGTTCCTGCGGTACCTCTCGGTAGGCAAACAGCAAGTGCTGTAAATGAATCTCCCAGTCTTTCCCCTCCGCCTCTATAAAGGTCCGAAGCGTCTGCTTCAGGGTACCGTTAAACCTCTCACATAATCCGTTTGTCTGGGGATGGTAAGGGGTAGTGCGCCGGTGCTGTACACCGCATGCATCCCAGAGACAATGTAACAGTTCACTCATGAACTGCGACCCCTGATCGGTTAGGATCTCACTAGGGAAACCTACCCTAGAAAAAATGTTCAGCAAAGCTGCTGCCACTGTCTTGGCATCTATGGTGCCTAGCGCAACCGCCTCAGGGTACCGGGTGGCAAAATCCACCACCGTGAGGATGTAGCGCTTCCCTGACCTGCTAGGAATCATAAGGGGTCCTACAAGGTCCATCGCTACTTTCTGGAAGGGTTCCCCTATTATCGGTAGGGGTTTCAGGGGTGCCTTTACACGGTCGCCCGCCTTACCCACTCGCTGGCAGGCATCACAAGAGCGGCAGAAATTGCCCACATCTCGAGATGCCCAAAGCCAGTAGTAATGCTGTAATAACCGGGCTCGCGTTCTGTTGACACCCTGATGTCCCGCTAACGGAATAGAGTGAGCTACCCATAACAGTTGCTGTCGGTACCCCTGGGGCACTACTAGCTGTCGCTTACCAGTCAATCCCTCCTCTATCCCTGGGTTCCCTTCTTCTCTATACAGGAGTCCTTTATGCCATAGGCAGTGCTCAGTACCTTCCCCTGCCAGAGATTCGGACGCCCGAAGTCTCACGCCGACCAGGGTAGGGTCTGTCTTCACTGCCTTCCTAAACTGGGCTCCTAATTCTGGCCACCCCCCAGTCATGTCATTGTCTGGAGAATGGGGAAGGGTGAGGGGAAACAGTAAGTCAATCTGTGGTTGCAACTGATAATGGCTTACCTCCCTTGGCTCCTCTGCGCCCTCCACTAACTTTGGTCCCAAAGGCTGGGGGACTGGCGCCACCGCCATTGCCGCTGTCTGGCTCTGGGTAACCGCCGCCACTGCAGCGGGCTTGGGCACTCGGTCATAGGTGCAGGTCATCGGTCCCAGATCATTGCCAAGAAGAACATCGGCATCCAAACCGGGTAAAACCCCCACCTCCCGCACACCCTGGCCCTCCCCCCAATCCAAAAAGATTCTGGCCACTTGCAAGAAATGTGGCTCTTCGTCGGCCACAGTGATCTGTATCCCAGGGTCTGGGATCAATTCCTCTGGCCGGACCATATCAGGTCGGACCAGGGTCACTGCAGCTCCTGAATCCAGCAAGCCGACTGCTTGCCGGTCACCGACTGTGACCGGGGTGAGATGTCTGCTCCGGCCGTCCGTCTGCTGCAGGTCCGCGCTGAGATGTCCTCCGCTCGTTGCTGTAGGCACCGATGAAACCGGGACAGGTGCTGCATGGGACGTCTCGCTGGGAGTTGGTTCCATGACCGGTCCGGAGTCTTTGGTGGAAGCTACCCGCACGCGGGCTACCAGCTTAGCAGCTGGGGTGCGTTGCCCCTGATGGGGTCCGCCGGAATGCAGGGGTTCCGGGCAATCTGGTCTGATGTGACCAGGGCAGTTGCAGTTGTAGCACCGGTGCTCGTGCTGGAGCTCCCCCTGCCTTCTGTGGACTGCTGCCCGCAGGCGGCCTCTGAGTCCATTGGGGGTATTGGCAGACTTTCTGGCCGGTGCCGCCGCCGCCTTGGCCACTGCTTTGGCGGTCATCAGGGCTCGGCTGGCCACATAGTCATCTGCAAGCCTTGCCGCCTCCTGGTAAGTCTTGGGCTTCTTGTCGTACACTCAAGCCCTCACCGCCGGCGGGCACTGCTGCATGAGCTGCTCCGGAAAGATGAGGTCCAGCAGGCGTTGGTAAGTCCGTGCCTCATAGCCCTCCACCCAGCGTATCCCATACAAAGCCATGTGGGTCACGTAGCTAACAGGACTCCAGGGGCTGCCTCTCTTCCTGCCAGAATTTACCCCGGTAGGCTTCAGGGGTAAAACCGTACTGAAACAATAACTGTTCTTTCAGGTGGTCATAGTCATCAGCATACTCATCTGGAAGCGCCATCATTGTCTGCTTAGCCAAGCCGGACAATAAGGGGTCCAAACGTGCAACCCTATGCTGGGGAATCACTTTGTACCACCGACACTGTGTCTCAAAGTTCTTTAAAAAACTGTCGATCTGATCAGTACCTTCCACGCACTTGGTGAGACTGTGCTGATCCAGTTTGAGTTCATCTTTGTTGGGTTGGACAGGGGGGCAATAAGCGGGTCTGTTCACTGCCATAGTGATAAACTGCAGCCGCTCCTTCGGTGTCCCTCTGTCTCCCCACGCAGTAATCAGTGCCAACATTTCAGGGGTGAACGGACTGGTAGCCGCAGCAACCAGTACCCCTCTCCCGCAGTATACTGTAACACAGGTCCAGTTCAATCCCACCGCTTGCCACCAGTTAATTATAGAGCTTGTCACGGTAGCTTATGACAAGATATAATGAACACCAAATATCTGGGTTGAACTGAACGAGGCTTAGATATAATAAAATATAATTTATTCCTTAAATAAGGTGAACACAGCAATATAGTACAATTAACAGGCAAGAAGATAACACTTACTTAGGGTTGGGGAATGGAGTATCCAATAGCAATTCTCCACCAATCCAGTGACATTCCCGGTGGAATCAGAAGCACAACTCCAGCAATCCAGTGACATTCAAGATGGTATCAGAAGCACAACTCCAGCAATCCAGCACAACTAAAAACTGTAGGGTTGACACAGTTTATATACCTGTGCAACCCTATTCTTTTTTTGTTTCAAATTTTTTTATTAGGCGTTATTTGACATACATTATTTAACGAATACACATCTTATTGCCTAATACAGGTTTTTCTTGGTTTAATAACAGTGAGAGGGAAAGACTCAACGCGCCCCCGACCTTAAGGGATGGGTCGGCAGGGTTGGCGTGAGGATGGAAACAGAGAGTAAGGGGGAAGAAAGAGGGGCAGAGGGGGGAAGGTTGGTGGGGGGGGTCTGAGAAAGGGAGGGAGGGCCCTTCCTCCTCAGCATGAGATTCCTCTCTTACTACGACCATCATTTACTGGGGGTAGCTATCTTTAGTCTGCCATTCGGGTCAGCCATGCTCCCACGTGGTATAGAAAGGTTCCGTTTTCCTCTTTAGGAAGGCCGAGAGTTTCTCCATTAACATAACTTCTTGTATTCTGTTTTTAACTGTTTGCCTAGGGGGGGGAGACACCCTCTTCCACGAGGCCGCCACCACACATCTTGCCGCCGTAAGAATGAAGGAGATCAATTTTCTTGTTGGGCGGTCAATGTTTTCGATTGGCCTGGCCAACAAGTAGGTCAATGGATCAATGGGTATGATGAGGTCTGTGACCTCTTTAATTAAAGTCTGTATGGTTTCCCAGTATTTCTGAATTTCTGGACATGACCACCATATGTGGGCCATGTCACCCTTTTGTCTGCAGCCTCTCCAACATAGGTCGGAGGCCAGAGGGTAGATTTGATTTATTCTAACTGGAGTAAGATACCAGCGAAACAGTATTTTATATATATTTTCTTTGATTGTGGTACATATGGAAGTTTCTGAGGCTGATTCCCAAATGCTTTCCCAATCCTCTCGGTTTATAACTATGCCCAATTCTGCTGCCCAATAGAGCATGTAGTCATGAACTGGGGCGTCTGTTGCCCTTTCCAGCTCTGCGTATATTTGTGTTATAAGACCTTTTTGGTGTGTCGTTTCTTTGCATAGCCTTTCAAAGCTCGTGAGAGGGGGAAATTCCAACGTTGGTGATATTGTTTGAATGAAGTGCCGAATTTGGAGATATTTAAAGACATTCAATCCCCTTTTTTCGTATTTGTTTTGTAATCTTTGGTAGCTCAGGAACTCTCCTATGCTCAGGAAGTCGGCAATCGCCCTTATTTTTTTAGTCGTAAATTGCTCAAATTGTCTGGGCTCACAACCAGGTGGGAATTTGGGGTTTTGGATAATTGGAGTGAGTTGGGATTTGGGAGTTGTGAGCTTGAATTTAAGTTTGCATGTCGTCCAGGTCTCCCACGTGTGCCTCATTGGTCCTAATTTGAATTTGCTTTTCTGCAAGTCCTCCCTGCTCAGGGACCAAAGGCATGCTGGCAGAGAAGGCGTGCCGGCGTATTGCATTTCTATGTCAAGCCAGCAATATTGGCCTGGTTCCACGTTCCAGACTATTACCTGCCGCAGCTGGGCGGCTTGATAGTATCGTATAATATCGGGGACTCCCAGGCCCCCTCTCCCCCTTGAAGCAAGTAGAACTGTCCTTGCGATTCTGGTTTTTTTCCCCTGCCAGATGAAATGGAAAATTTGTTTCTGGATATTTTTCAATTCTGAGCCAGGGATGTGGATCGGGAGTGTCTGGAAGTAGTATAGTAATCTGGGGAGTATATTCATTTTCACCGAGATCATTCTCCCGATCCATGAAATTTGGTACGCTCCCCATTTGTCTAGGTCTAATTTAATTTTCCGAAAGAGGGCCGGGTAATTATGATGGTATAAGGAATGGTAGCTCCCCGATATCTTTACTCCCAGGTATTTGATATAGGAGGAGCTCCATCGATAATTAAAATTTAGCTTAAGAAGTTCCATCCCTGGCTCCGGCAGGTTTAGATTTAGTGCTTCGGATTTATCATTATTGGTTTTATATCCTGATATGTTTCCGAAGTCTAAGAGCTCTTTTTGTAGGTTTGGGACGGAAATTTGGGGTTTTGAGAGTGTTAGTATTATATCGTCCGCAAATAGGGATATTTTGTATTGCGAACGTCCGATTTCTATCCCTTGAATATCTACATTATTTTGGATTGTAGCCGCTAGGGGTTCTATAGTTAGTGCGAAGAGGAGAGGGGACAAGGGGCATCCCTGTCTCGTACCATTTTTAATGTTAAAGCTCTGGATACTGCCCCCTGGTAATTTTACCATTGCTGATGGATCTTGGTAGAGTCTGCGGACCCCTTCTAAGTATGCGTCTTTAAAGCCAAATTTGCGCATGGTATGGTCTAAGAATAGCCAATCGATTCTATCGAACGCCTTCTCTGCGTCCAAACGAAGTAATATTGCTTTGGTTCCTGTGAGGTGGACATGCTCAATAATATTAATTATTTTACGTGTTATCCGAGGCCTGTCGACCTGTCACAAATCCGACTTGGTCTATGTTTATCAGCCTTGGTAAGATAGGGTTTAATCTATTGGCCAGGATTTTGCTATATAGTTTGACGTCATTATTGAGGAGGGAGATTGGACGATAGCTGCCACATTGTATCGGGTCTCTGCCTTCCTTATGAATAATGGCTAGGTTGGCGAGGGACATGGAGGTGGGGATCGAATTTCCCTCCAAAAAATGGTTGAACATTTTTAATAGATGCGTGGATAGTATGGGCAAGTATCTCTTGTAGTAGACATTAGTGAAGCCATCAGGGCCAGGAGACTTGGAGATTTTCAAAGCTTTTACTGCATCCTCTAATTCTTCTTTTGTGATCTCAGCATTGAGGACCTCGTTTTCCTCCTCTGTCAGGGTAGGGAGTTGACATTTGTCTAGGTATTTTTTAATTGCTTCGGATGCCTTTGGTTCTGGTCTACCAGTTTTGGATCTTAAGTTATAAAGTTCTGTATAGTATTTTGTAAACTCCGCTGCTATCTTTTTGTCACTATATTGTGTCTCACCAGACCTATTCTTGATCGCTGTTATTTGAGATCTCTTCTGGATACCTCTTAGTCTGCTGGCCGGCAGCCTGTCAGCCTTATTGCCCTTATCATAGTAATGTTGATTAGTCCATTTAAGGGCTTTTTCCACATCTTCAAGTTGGACTTGCTTAAGTTTTTGTCTGGCTGTGGTTAAGGCTTTATAGAGTTTTTTTGTGGGGTTAGCTTTATGGGATTGTTCTAACTTTAAAATGTTATTGGTAAGTTCCGTAATTGATTTTTGTTTGACTTTTTTCCTATGGGACGCAATAGAGATGAATTTGCCTCTGATTACCGCCTTATGGGCTTCCCATAGGATCGCTGGAGATGAGACTGATCCTGAGTTAAAGAAAAAGTAGTCCTTAAGGGAGGCTCTGATCTCTCTCTCTATCTCAGGGTGGTTCAAAAGGGAGTCGTTTAATCTCCAGGAGTAAGATGTGGTCTTTTCGAATGATGTGGATAGGGTCAAGGTGATTGGGGCATGGTCAGACCACGTGATGGGGCCGATGTCTGATTTCATGGTTGCCTCTAAGATATTTTTGGTCAGCAGAAAATAATCTATGCGTGAATAGGTCTGGTGAGGTGCTGAGTAGAAGGTGTAGTCTCTCTGACCCTGATGCTGGGATATCCATATGTCCACTTATGAGAACTCGTCCATTATTCCCCTGAACCTTTTCCCCGGGATTTGTGAGTGGGTTGTATGGGGGTGACCCATTGCGGTTGATCTGTCCTCGGTGGGGTTAGAAACCATGTTTAGATCTCCTCCCACTATCATCGATGACAGATATCCCGGGTCAATGCCCTCAAGCACTGTTTGTAAAAATTCTGTTTGGTTTTCGTTTGGGGCATATACATTGATTAAAGCGATTGCCGAGCCCGCTAAGGAGCCATATACCACGAGAAATCTACCCTCTGGATCCATTGTGGTTTTGACATGATTAAATGGAGTTCCTTGTCTGATTAGTATAGCCACTCCCCGCTTTTTACTACTAAATGATGCGAAAAAGCATGTCGGAAACACTTTTTTGAACAAATTTGGGGGGTCTTGTGATGTGAAGGGGGTTTCCTGTAGGAATATGATGTCTCCCCCTGACTGTTTCATATCCTGGAGGGCAAGCCTCCTTTTTCTATTATTTTGTAGTCCTTTAACGTTGAGTGATACTATCTTCACTGGGGCCTTAGAGGTCATTGGTTACTTTTTGCGGTACTGAACCTTAGGACCCCTCCTTTCCCACTTGGGGGGGTCTTGATTTTGTAGTGCAAGTGCATTCTGTGCCCTGGCAAACCTCTCGGGATAAATTGCTTTCCTTGGGGAACTGACTGAATGGACCGAGGAGGGAGGGGGGGGTGGGGAGGGTGGGGGAAGTGGGGTATAGATCTGCTGGGACAGGGTCAGCAGTTGGAAGAAAAAGAAGATTAGGTTCGTATTTGAACCAAACAATAAGTTGCCTGGTCCTTGGGCGACCGGTTTTTGGGCAGACGTGCCCATCGGGGGTGACTCCGGTGTCGGCAGCCGGTGTGCAGTATTGGGGGGGGTCGAACCCTCTGGTTCTATTTTTGAGCTCTCTCTCATTTTCCTTAACCTCGACGGTTCTTTGTACGTACCGTGAGTTTTCCTTTCTAGTTTGGTAGTGGGGGGTGGCTGGGGGGGGGTTACCCTCCCCGAGCAGGGTTTATCCTTTTAGGGTGGTGTGTCATGGGCATTTCTGTCCTAGGATATGCGTAGGAAAAAGGGGGGGGGGAAGGGAGGCGTTAGGTGGGGGGGGGAGGGGAGGGGGGGAAGGGGAGGGGGGAGGGGGTAGAGGGGGGGTCGGTGAGAGGGGAGAAGAGTCAAAAAGAATATGTTGGGTTATCATACATACAATTATATAACAATATCCTCGACACTGGTCATACCACAAGGAGTGGGGACACTCTTGGGCCTGTCCAGTTATTGGAAAGGTAGCTGCAGAAGAGATCATAATCATTGCAATTTCCTTCTTTATGCATTGCTATTGTCATGTATTGCTAGGTCTGCGGGAACACGGATCACGGGGAGAGGGGAAGGGGATATGGGGAAAGGGAGGGAAGGTGGGGGGGAGGGGGGAAGAATGGGGGGAAGAGGGGGAGGGGTGGGGTGAGGGCAAGGGGGGAGAATAGGGGGGGGAGGGGATGGAGGGGGGTGGATGACAGGGGAGAGGAGTCATGGGGAATATTTCAGCACAATACTTTGAGTTATTTGTACAGTAGGTAGAGAGGTATTCACATTGGGTTATCATACATACAATTATATAACGATATCCTCAACCCTTGTCGTACAAGAAGGAGCGGGGACACTCTTGAATGTGTCCAGTTATTGGGGAGGTAGTTACGGAGGAGATCATATTCATTATAATTTCCATGTTTATACATTGCTGTTCCTATGTATTGCTGGGTCTGTGGAAGTGCGGATCAAGGGAAAAAGGGGAGGGGATATGGGAAAGGGAAGGGAAGGTGGGGAGGGGGGGGGGTGCATGAGGGGGGGAGGGTGAGGGGAGGGGTAGGCAGGGAGGGGGGGGGAGGTAGGGGGGGATGGGTAGGGGGGGGATGGGTAGGGGGGTAGGGGGTGGGTAAGGAATCGGGGGGAGGGGAGGGAGAGGGGGGAAGGAAGGGAGAAGGGGGGGAGGGCGAGGAGAGGGAGAGGGAGGGGGGAGGGAGAAGGGAGGGGGGGAAGGCGAGGGGAGAGGGAGGGGGGAGGAGGGAGAGGGGAAGGGGGGAGGAGGGAGAGGGGAGGGGGGGAGGAGGGAGAGGGGAGGGGGGGAGGAGGGAGAGGGGGGGGGGGTTAGGGGGGATGGGGGGGAAGCGGGGGGAGGGGAGGGAGAGGGGGGCGGTGAGGGAGAGGGGGGGAAGAAGAAGAAGGGGGGAGGGGAAGAAGGGGGGGAGGAGGGGGTGGTTGGGGGAGAGGAGGTAGGGGGTGAGTCCATGGGAAGGTTGCTGTAAGTCTGCAGGTAGTCACATTTGGATATACACATTAAATTGCCTACAGCTTTCAATACAATAACCTATTCAAACAATGCGGTCATATAAGTTCACTGTTCCGCATACTTTTCTGGTTTAAGACATGCAGGGGGACACTGTACATTGCATTATTAAAGTAACAGATGGGCGGCCTTTGTGTTGAATGGCTAAGGGGGGTCAGCGGTCCATTTGATGGGGGCAATATGAGATACACATTAGACTGGTTGTGTTAACCGCGGCGTTGTGGGAGCATGTTGGGTTACTTTGTTTCGCGCCCATTTTAAAGCACTGGGGGGGGGGAGAGAGGAGAGGGGGGGGTAGAGAAGGGGGGGTGAGAGAAGAAGGGGGTGGGGGGTGGTAGAGGGGGGGGGTGGTAGCGGGGGTGGAGGTAGAGGGGGGGATATTGGGCTGCTTTATAACTTGCTAGGGCAGCCAGTATTGAGAAACATTTTAACGTAACTATAGTTTGTCCTTTAACAGGGAACATATGAAGGTGGTGGTGGGGGGGGGGTGGTAACTTGCAGGGGTAGTTCAACAGCCTCAACGGAGGTAATGGGCTTTCCTGTGTCAGTCTGGGGAAGGGACCGGCTATGTCTTGTCGGACCCAGATATAACGTTTATCTGGGCGGGGATGCTCAAACCTGGTCTGGACGATGGAGTCCTCTGTCTGTGGATAGGTCGAGGAGTTCCCAGCGGGGCTTAGCAGAAGGAGCTGCTTTAAGGATCGGGTTTCCCCTCTCCTGCCTCAAACGGGCAAACAGGGGCCCTTCACCCTCCCCCGGGGCCCTCATATGGGAATCAAAGGCCCTGGGACGCAGGGCTTCTCTGCCGGGTGATCAGGTTTTCTGCCCCTGTTGACCGGCCAGCCTCTCCAACGCTCTGATGGGTCTCCGCTCTTGACTTGCTCCTCATGTCTCCCTCTGTTCGTTGTCCCGCGCAGGTGGCAGCGTCAGGCCCAGTTCTTGAGCGAATCCTGGCATCTCTTCTGGTAGTCTGAGTGATCGCTGCTTTCCTCCTCTGCTTACCACGAGCCGGAACGGAAATCCCCATCTGTAGGGTATTTTGTTTTCTCGCAGCAGCTGGGTGAGGGGCTTGAGCTCTCGGCGTCGCTCGACTGTGATCCTGGCGAGATCACTGAATATTTGCACGGGCTCGTTCTGGAATGTGAGGTTATTAGCTTCTCTGCTCGCCGCCATCACTTTCTCTTTCGTGGAATAACTATGGAGACGTACTATAATGTCTCATCTTCTTTTTGGGTCGTTTGACCGAGGACCCAGTGCGCGATGTGCGTGATCTATTTCCAGATCTCTTCCGTCAAGGCCCGTGCAGAGCGTGCTGAACAGATCAGTCAGGTAAGGCTTTATTAATTCAGGGAGAACCGTTTCCGGGACATTCCATATCCGTAGATTCTGTCTCCGGTCCCGGTTCTCCTGGTCCTCCATTCCGTCTTTCAGGAACCTGATTTCTTCTCCCAGGCGCATGATTTCATCGTCTGCTGCGGCTTGGGCCTGTAGGGATTCTTCCAGTCTGCTTTCCAGGTCCTCCGTTCTCTGTGTGAGGTTTCCTAGCTCTTCTTTTAAGCCTGACACCATCTCCTTAAGATCCTGCTGGAGGGTTTTGTGGATCCTGTCGTGCATGCTTGAGAGCAGCTCTTCTAGATAGGTGCGCGTTATTTCCCTTTCCAGGGTTGGTTCCTCGGCGGGCTGGTCTCTATCCCGTTGTGGAGATGCGGCCGTGTGGTGTCCGACGCCATCTTGGGCTCCCTGCATGCTTTCTGATCCGCGTTTCTGCTGCGGCTGAAAGTACTTTGGTACGCCCTTTGGAGCTTGCGCTTTTGCTTTGTGTGACATGCTGAGCGGTTCAGACGTCTTTGCAAGTTGGTCTCCGGTAGTTTTGTAGGGGGAAAAAGAGCTTTATAATCGTTTTATGCTCGAGGGTTCTTGGAGCTCCCTGACTATCCCACCATCTTGGATGACGTCACCCGTGCAACCCTATTATTAACATTGAACACAGCCTATTGGTGAACAATTATCTGTATCCACTCTCTAATGTGGAGACACAGACTAACAGACTAACCCATGCCCTCAGGTAACAATTAGACTGTCAGAGTTTGTTGATTGACTAATACTTAATCCCTAGACATTGATCACTGTGCTTAGGCTACTCAGCCATCTGCCCTTCATGACTTATTAGCCTAGCAAATGGCATCTGCATTTTCAGAACAGATCCAAAATAAAATACATATACACTTTAATATCTACACATATTAATAAGTTCCATTCTGGTGGGCTCAGTGGGTCGACCTTTGCCAGTTTTTAATGCCTACAGTGACTCCACATATTGGCCAAATATGAACTCTCTGCGACCTCCAGAACTGGAGATACAGAAATGCACTTTAAAACATTAAAATACATGCTTATAATGAAATATGGGAACAGGGGAACATACATTTTCAAGGTACAACAAGGTGCAAACCTCATCCCTGGACCGCAGTCCAGTTAACCCCTTGTCTCTCTGGTGAGGTCAGGGGACGGCTATATGGGGTGCAACCCCTTTAATACCGGGCCACCCCCTTTCTCCCTCTACACACACTAATAGACATACCTATGGACACAGTCCATTAATCATACTGGAAGGCCAGTTGAGGCCTCATCTGTCTACCTGCAGCGATGTACTGCGATATGGCCTGCACATATCTCGCCACGATCGGTAGGCTCTTTCCAGTGTCAAAGATGTAAAGGATGTCAACACTTAACAGTGACTAAAGAGTTCAGTAACCATGACAACACCAGGAGGTACATCATTCGCAAGTTTAATAACTGCAATTCTACTGGAGTCATCTACATGGGTGTCGCTCTTGGATATGGTAATGTCCAGAAAGGGTAAAGATGTGACATCGTACTCCAAAGTGAGATGCAGGTTGTAGGTATTCATATTGAGAATACCTATAAATGTTTTTCAAACATCTATCGGTCCTCGCCATATATGGGGTTATCTACATGGGTGTTTGCACATGTTGTATCAAATATGTGGGCAAAACGCGGCACAAATTTAAACAGCGCATTTTAGAACATGTTGTCTCCATACGAAACAACCTAGACACTCCTGTTGCTAAGCATGTTAATATACATCACAATGGAGATCAGAGATCAATGTCCTTCATAGGCATTGATCATAGTTACATAGTTACATAGTAGATGTAACGCCTGTATGCCCACAGACCTGACCAGTCCCCAGTACTGAGGTGGGTAAGGGTATAACACGCACCCACAGCAGTGAGGGCATGCTCGGATTGGGGTAAGATGCGTTGCTGGGTCTGGTGAGAAAGGGTTAACCATATACTTGCTGAGTCCAGGGTGCCAGAAGTCGGAGGGTTGATGTAGCCCAAGTCGGAGGGTTGATGGAGTCCAAGAGTCGTGGGTCAGGGGCAGGAGAAAGCAGCATAGTGATGTCCAAAGCAGAGTCCAGGGGTAGCGAGGTACACGTAGTCAACAGAGCCGAGATCAATCAATCCAAAAATCCATGCTGACAATTACTAAAAATTTTGTTTTCCATTAGGTATTCCTGAATTAAACCTTCAAGTAATTTACCCACTATTTAAGTCAGGCTTACAGGTCTGTAATTCCCCGGTTGTGATCTACCAGTAGTTCCCCTTTTAAATATAGGCACCACATCTGCTTTACGCCAATCTTGTGGTACTGAGCCTGTGGAAATGGTGTCCTTAATTATTAAATATTATGGTTTGGCTATTACTGAACTTAACTCTTTGAGAACTCTTGGAAGTTTGCCATCGGGGCCAGGTGCTTTATTTACTTACATTTTTTAAACCCGCTGATGAACTTCTTCCTCAGTTAACCAATTGTTCATTAATATGGAGGTTGTGGCTTCCTCCTGTGGCACTACTATTGAAATTGATTCTTCCCTGGTAAACACAGAGGCAAAGAATTTGTTTAATACCTATGCTTTTTCCTTATCTCCAATAATCTGCCTACCCATCTCACACTGAAAGAGTCCTATATTTTCTTTTCTCATTTTTTTGTTATTAAGGTACATAAAGAACTTTTTAGGGTTGACCTTACTTTCTATTGCAATCCTTTTTTCATTATCCATTTTTACTAATTTGATTGCCATTTTTTACATTTTTGTTACATTCCTTATAATTCTGATACGATGTCTCCGTCCCTTCTGACTTAAAGAATCTAAACGCCTTCCTCTTCTTGTCCATTTCCTCCCCTACCTGTTTATTTAGCCACATTGGTTTTGACTTATTTCTTTTATACTTATTACCCAAGGGTATACACTGATAAGTGTGCTTTTCTAACAATGTTTTAATACTCCATTGGTATCAGGCATGGAGACTGGTACTCTTAACTCCTCAAAAAGGAGTCCAGATGGATTTACACCCTAGATACACTTACACCACCTGGCCTCAATGAGGGTTTTGTGTATAGTCCATTTATTTATTTATAAAATATTTTAGCAGGAAGTAATAAATTGAGAGTTACCTCTCGTTTTCAAGTATGTCCTGGGCACAGAGTTAAAACAAATAATACATGGTTACAAATACAGTTACATATATGAACAGAGTATACATTATATATAAGACATTGCATGCACAGTTAAAGAAAATATATATAATGGGCGTATGAAACAGTTACAGACCAAATTAAAATGTGTGACAGCCTTAGGTTTGAAAGAGCTTAAACTGGTGGTGGATGTGAGAGTGTAACGCCTGTTTGACCGCAGACCTGGCCAGTCCCCAGTACTGAGGTGGGTAAGGGTATAACACGCACCCACAGCAGTGAGGGCGTGCCCAGAGTGTGGTAATTGCGTGGTGATAAAGGGTTAACGTTAATACTTGCAAAGTCCTAGGCGCCAGAGGTAGGAAGGTAGTTGTCAGAAAGCCAGAGTCCAAGGGCAGGAGAGAGCAGCGTCGTGAGTTCCGTAAGCAAGGTTCAAGGGCAGGAGAAGGCAGCGTCGTCAAAGTCCAAAGCAGAGTTCTAGTATAACCAAGGGAATCCAAAGAAGGGCAGGGGCAGGAACTAGAGCTGAAAGAGACAAGGGAGCTGGTCATAGACACTGCACACACAGGAGCTACAGGAAAGCAAGGGGCAGACTGGGGTTATAAAGGAGGGAGGACAGATAGCAGGAAGGGGAGGAACAAGGGGTTTGTCTGGGAGCTTGCAGGGATAGGTGTGTATGAATGGGGGAGGAGATATGGAGGTGATCTATGGTAATGGCCTGTAAGCACTGAGGGGCGGAACTGACATCAGGGGAGGACTGGTAAATACAGCGAGTGCGCGCGCCCTCTGTAACGTGATCACGTGCGCGCAACACGCGAGTGCTGGAGCATGGGGGAAGCATCGCGGAGGAGGCACACGGCTGAAGGACAGGCGCAGGGGAAGGAGCGGGGGGAAGCAGGTGAGGGAACAGAGGCACGCAGAGAGATGTGAGTCCCCTGACGGGGGACCTGAGAGCGGGAACGCGTGCGCCTAATGACATAACCGCACGAGTGCGCGAACGGGAACGCGCCGCAAGGGAGTGAGGCAAGGGTAAAGAAGGTAGAGAAAGGGAAGGGGTAGCTGGAGGAACCACGGTGACGGGGACACGCTGAGAAGTGCAGTCCCCCGATCTGTTACAGAGAGTCTCTGGTACACTACCGACACACTTTATTGAAGTGTGGTCGGTACCGCAAGCCGGGAAATCTCCCGGCTTGCTAGTGGCCGCCCCTCGGCGTGCCGCGCGTCATAGACGCGCGGTCACGCGTCATCGGGAGCGTGCGCCCCGTGCACGCGTGTCCAGGGGCTCCCCGAGGGAGCCCTGGTGTCCCGCGATCGCGGGACAGCGGCAGGGGGTTCCGGGGGACCCGGCGGACCCGGCAGCGGTAGGGAGAGCGCCCCGATCGGAGGGCGCTCTTCCGCTGCTTCGGCGTGCGCCCGTCACACTCGGGCGCGCGCCAGGCTACTGCTGCGGCACAGAACGGGCAAATGCTCGAATAAACTGTGCCGCAGCAGTAGGTTGTTCCAGTTTTGGCGTGCACGGTAAGAGAAGGAGGAACGGCCGGATACTTTGTTGAGTCTTGGGACCATGAACAGTCTTTTGGAGTCTGATCTCAGATGATAAGTGCTACATGTGGTAGGGGTTAGGAGCGTGTTCAGATAGATGGGAAGCTTGCCCAGAAAGAATTTGAAGGCAAGACAGGAAAGGTGAACTTTGTGCCTAGACTCGAGTGATGACCAATATAGTTCTTTGAGTATTTCGCAGTGATGTGTGTTGTAGTTACATTGGAGAACAAAACGACAAATTGAATTGTAGAGGGTGTCAAGTTTGCCAAGGTGGGTTTGAGGTGCCGAGCCATATACTATGTCTCCATAATCAATAATTGGCATTAGCATCTGCTGTGTGATACGCTTTCTTGCCAGGGGACTTAGGGAGGATTTGTTCCTGTAAAGTACCCCTAGTTTGGCATAGGTCTTGGTTGTTATGGTATCAATGTGCATCCTGAATGTTACAGTAAGTGGGAGTCAAACCATATGCACAGGTATTTAAAACTAGTGACAGGTGTTAGGGTGGTGTTAGTGTTGGTTCTAATCTGGAGCTCAGTCGCTGGAAGCTTTAAAAATTTAGACTTGGTCCCAAATACCATTGTTACAGTCTTGTCAGTGTTTAAAAACAGTGTCTTTTGTGAAATCCAGTTTTCGAGTGTCAAAAAGTCAGACTGAAGTATGTGTTGAAGGTCAGAGAGGCAATGGCTGTGTGCATATAGGATTGTGTCATCTGCATACATGTGTATTGAGGCTTCCTTACAAGCTGTGGGAAGATCATTGATGAACACTGAGAAAAGTAGGGGCCCCAGAGCAGAGCCATGAGGGACACCACAGGTGATATCCAGGGGGTTGGAGTTTGAAGTGAAAACAAAAAGAATTGCGCTCAATGTGGTCTGTGCTAAAACAAAATAGTGACTTATATATAAATTGATAATACAACCTGATAAGTGAGGTTTTATGCTGCTGATCAGTGGGAATGGTTCAGACACCAGGCTAGATAGAGACAAAAAGAGAACAGCGCAAAAAAACCATTGTGTAGTATATTTAAATAATTTTATAAAGGGTAAGGTGAGTATTGCACGTACATCAAAAAGAAGGGTTAAAAGCAAGACATGTTAGGGACATGTTACCACTCGGCAGGCACAACGGGATACAGGCACCAGGAATTGGACATCCTCCCTCAGAATGCTGATATCTGGATGCAGAGTATACAGCTCAGCTCGGTTCACAGCGTTGGGGAACCTTCCCGCGCCTTCACGGAACTCGCAGCAGTTGATTTCGGGGGTAGATCACCGCGTCTCTTCCTGCTTAGTCCACGTTGGAGTGTGACGTCATCCGGCAGCGTCTCTCAGCCGGTCGCGTCTTTAGTGCGTCACTCCTTGGCGATTTGCAGTCGGGCAGTATACAGAGTCCCATACAGGTCCCGCAATGAAATAAATATCCCAATATAATGCTGCAATGGGAGTAAATGTAAAGAATAAAGGAACGCGCCCTCTCCTTAGCGTTTCGTACTTTCGTACTTCGTCAGGGAATCAGGAATCGTACGAAAGTACGAAACGCGTAGGAGAGGGCGCGTTCCTTTATTCTTTACATTTACTCCCATTGCGGCATTATATTGGGATATTTATTTCATTGCGGGACCTGTATGGGACTCTGTATACTGCCCGACTGCAAATCGCCAAGGAGTGACGCACTAAAGACGCGACCGGCTGAGAGACGCTGCCGGATGACGTCACACGCCAACGTGGACTAAGCAGGAAGAGACGCGGTGATCTACCCCCGAAATCAACTGCTGCGAGTTCCGTGAAGGCGCGGGAAGGTTCCCCAACGCTGTGAACCGAGCTGAGCTGTATACTCTGCATCCAGATATCAGCATTCTGAGGGAGGACGTCCAATTCCTGGTGCCTGTATCCCGTTGTGCCTGCCGAGTGGTAACATGTCCCTAACATGTCTTGCTTTTAACCCTTCTTTTTGATGTACGTGCAATACTCACCTTACCCTTTATAAAATTATTTAAATATACTACACAATGGTTTTTTTGCGCTGTTCTCTTTTTGTCTCTATCTAGGTTGGAGTTTGAGCCTGAGATGGACACATGTTGGGATCTACCTGATAGGTAGGACTGAAACCAGTTTAACGCATGCTTCCCTATTCCAGAGCTCTGGAGTTTGTTAAGCAGGATAGCATGATCAACAGTATTAAAGGCCTTTGGAAAATCTAGGAATATTGAACCAGTGAGTTGTCCCCGTTCCATTCCATACTTGATTTCATTGCAAACTTTTAGCAGGATAGTTACGGTGGAGTGTTTGGGGCGAAAGCCAGATTGGAATTGGCTAGGGAAATTTGTCTTGGTTTAGTAATCACTTAATTGGGAGTGGACACATTTTTCCATGACTTTGGATAGAATAGGGAGAAGTGAGATTGGCCTGTAGTTTGAGACAGTGTTTTTGTCCCCACTTTTGAAGATTGGGACAACTCTGGCAGTTTTCCAGGTCTTAGGGATATGGCCTGCAGATAGGATAGAGTTGACTATGGAAGCAATTGGTTTGGCAATGGCTGGGGCACCAAGTCTAGAGCATGTCTCATTTGTGAAATTCCGTGATTGCCAATTATCCATTGTTTATTCATGTGCCCCACCTTAATAGTATCACTATACAGGTGACTATTTCAACCAATATTTACTACCCCAAGATGCTACGGTAGGGTTGTTAAGCTGGGTGAGGAATATACTTTCCTTCTCAGCAATAACAACTACAGCCTGGGAGAAGTTTACCAAGTCCATGGCTACTACAGTATTCTATGTCAGATGGGCTAGTTGGCCTGCCATGGTTCCGGCACATAGGGGGTTAACCTTACAACCCTAACTCCAGTGGCTATATAAATCAGGACTCTTATGGGACCCCCCCCTGATATACACGCCCTGATGAAGCGGTGTACGTGAATTGCACGCGCCAGAAGAATCTTTCACACATGCGCAGAGCACTCACTGTGACCGCAGTATACAGAGAAACAGAGACTCAGTTGCTGAGCTCTGGGCTTGAGGATTAATCCTCCGACACCAGCGCTGGGCCTAGGGGTACTTCACCCAGAGTTAAGTGCTTTTACTGGACATTGAGAGCTAGTAATCCTCGAACATTGAAGGTCTGTCTCCTAGTACTATATTAACACAGCACTTTTTGCCCATTGCCTTCCTGCCAGCATATTTCCAGCAGCCATCGGCACTGATATACATTTATGATCAGGGCTGATGCAGGAAAAATGAATACCCTGTATTTTATATTTGTTTACAGATATTATAGAATTTTAATCAATTCATCAAGTATTTATTGTGATAGAGTGCTCTCAAACTAGGTTTTCTGTTCTCGTGTTCTTATATTCTTACCTTACCTAGTGAGCACCTCACTCTACACATCACTGAACTGCAGCGGGGAATCCTTTTTGTATCTCTACTGTGATATCTACACTGACAAAACTGGCCCAGTGAGATGTTTTATGATGGCCTCTAGAAGAGGCCCCTGAGAAGGAAAATCAAAACACTGGGCCCCATCTCTACATGAAAGTACAGGGTCCCATGGCATGTACTGTAATACCCCCTTGGGCACGTACTGTATAAATTAAGGAGGGGGATTTATCAGTCAACAAAAAAGAAACAGCACAAGATTTATCAAAGAAAAATAATCCAAATGAAAGTATTGGGATAAATCGGGGGAGGGTGTTTTTGTATTAGTAGTCCCACATTTTGCACAGGGGAGATGCTGGGGTGGCGGGGTTATAAATAGATTTTGCACAGGCACACACAAAGTTAAATGTCCCCGGCGCTAAATTATAGTCCAAGATACCGTGACACACCAAGACAGTCTCTGAATTGGGGCTCCTTCTGGACGGATTGATGGACTTCAAAGGTTGTGTTCCAGGTGGGAGGGTGTCCTTTATGTGAAATTCCACTGCTTCTGAAATAACAGATGACAACAAGGCACACCAATTGCGTAGTGGGTTTCAGCAATGGATCCCTATCTAGAAACTACCGAATCCTACTCACAGAAGGAACGCTTGTACATTCAGGGGAGAGAATCTGTGAACACTTTCCGTCTCCTCAAAGCTTCTCACGGACCCCACGTGGTCTGGCCTGCAGGAGTTCCCCTCAATCGGCGATGGTGTTGATAGATGTATACCGATACAGCACCCCCACGGGTAGGGAGATAGGGAATGAAACAATACTAGTGTAATACGTAACACCTTTTAATACACTGTTAAAAACATAAAAACCATACTCACAATGTAAGGGGGTTGAGATGGACCACTCACGGATGCCGTCCGCAACTTGAGATAACACCTGAGGAAGTGACCACGAGTCATGAAACGCTTAGTTTATTGAGCTGATCCGGCATCTGTAGTTCCTGACGCGAGGAGGGTTTCCTGTATCGCTGACGTCACCTGATCAGCCGGCAGCGGGTGTCGCGTACAGTGATCATCTCCATCGCGGATTGAGGGGAACTCCTGCAGGCCAGACCACGTGGGGTCCGTGAGAAGCTTTGAGGAGACGGGAAGTGTTCACAGATTCTCTCCCCTGAATGTACAAGCGTTCATTCTGTGAGTAGGATTCGGTAGTTTCTAGATAAGGATCCATTGCTGAAATCCACTACGCAATTGGTGTGCCTTGTTGTCATATGTTATTTCAGAAGCAGTGGAATTCCACATAAAGGACACCCTCCCATCTGGAACACAACCTTTGAAGTCCATCAATCCGTCCAGAAGGAGCCCCAATTCAGAGACTGTCTTGGTGTATCACAGTATCTTGGACTATAATTTAGCGCCGGGGACATTTAACTTTGTGTGTGTATTTGCTTTATCAGATTTGGAATAGTCTGTTGTTTGTTGTTCCCCTAGGCTGCTTGTTTCACTTTTTAGTTTCACTTATTGTTTATCACCCATTTACAATTGATTTCAATATTTGCACTATCACGTATTATTTGAGTGTAGGTCAGCGCTTTTTAGAGGGTTTAAATCTGTTTGTTTGTTCAGATTTTGCACAGGGTTGGGGCCGCGGGTCTTTTATAAATAGCTTCTTATATAAACAATTACAAATGTGTGCTACACAAGCCCGAGATATCTGACAAACATTTATAACCCATCACATGCTGTGCTTAGTAATACAGGACAAAAGGTTATTTGCAACCAGTCCAAGCCTAGGGTCTACTGAGTGTACGTAGACCAGACCCCACAGACAGGTAATTACTGAGTGTACGTAGACCAGACCCCACAGACAGGTAATTACTGAGTGTACGTAGATCCGACCCCACAGACAGGTAAAGGGCAATTGTGACTACATTTCTCATTTCCACTTTCAGTACGACTCTGGAGGACCCCTTGTTTGCCAGAAGAATGGAATCTGGACCCTGCTTGGCATTGCGTCTGCGGGACATTCCAAATGTTCCACCTCATTTCCAACATTGTTCGTTTCTGTCCCCCAAGTCCAAACTTGGGTTAACCAAATTATTTCCTCGAACTAGTGCCTCTCTTTTTTGAATCCTGTATCAGTCTGATATCTGTTTCCATTTGTTACGAGTGAAAGGCCCTTATTCTATCCAACCCGAAGCGCACTTGGACATTTGGTGGTGGCCGGTTTTCCATGACTGTGACACCACCGGCAATTATCTACCACCCACCTGGCCACTGGGAAATCTCTCTGCTGGCTGCTCAGCCACCACCGTAAACCCCAAACCTTACCCTAAAAATCCCTTATCTTAACGCTACTCCCTACCTTAAAAACCTTAACCCTTTATCCTAAAACCCCTAATCTTAACCCCCTAATACTAACGCTACCACCTAAAAACAATAACCCCTTGCCCTTTTTCCTAATCCCTTACCCTAAAACCCTTAACCCCTATCCTTAACCCCCTACCCTAACCGCTAAAACCCCTTAATTGAACCGACCTAATAGGCGAGATGGTCGCAACCAAATGTCCAATTGCGGTCAGAAGTGGCCATTGGGGCCGTCTTAAGACAAAAATCACATTGCTGTCAATGAGGATATTCGGCAGATAATGGTTCAAACAGCCATATGTGGTACCCCCGTCTGCCCCCAGAGGGGGCTGTGTAACAAAGCAATGTTTTACATTTATATCTGCAACGTGTGACATAGCGCAGGAGGATACAACCATCAAATGAGCCTCATTTTTACAATATTTGATAGAAACGCGCGCATTTCTATTATGCGCCGGGACACACAATACGCAGGTTTGTTTGTACACCAGGGAAAAGTTGGAGTATAAAATTGACGCATTTATGTATCAAGAAAGAAATCAGATCAGTTGTTATTCCGCCTGTTAGCGCTGACAAGATGTGTGTACTACACGCGCCTTCATTGAAACCAATGTAACGTGTGCGATATTTTCGTAACGCCGGCAACATTTAAAATGTCTGACTAAAATCAGGGCCAAATATTTGTTACCCGTGATACATAGATCCCAAGGAGAGTCCGTTCTGATTGTATTTGGAAAATGGAAATAAAAGACTTAAACTACAAAATGTTATACGTCTTTCTCTACTTATTTCTTAATGTCTTTTTTAAGCTATTAACCCAAAGTTATTAACATTGCATCATACAATAGAACCACACATACACTGTGCACATGCTCTTTTAGACCTTTATTCTGTTGTATATTATGAGTCATTACATATATATTTCCCAGAATCCCTTGCTGCAGTGGAAGCACTGCATGCTAGGAGATAATGGGGAAGGGCAGGGTTGCAGGCCTGTCTCAGACATGTGAATGTGCTCACACGTGATATTTTCATTTGCTGTATGCTATACGTGGAGGGTTTCTGTCACTTTTATACCCACCATGACTTATTTAAGGTGTGATTGATTACATATATTAAAACATTAATGAGAATGGTTGATGGTTAATATACTTACAGTACAGATGTAGCAAGACTTCCTGTCTCCGGCACCATGACCAGATGCAAGAATAAACCCCACATATAATGCTACCGGTTCACCGCGGCCGGTACATAGCCGACCGGCGGACGAGCTGCGGTGAACCAGCAGAATTATTTGTGGGGTTTATTTATGTATTTGCAATTCAGTATGTGTCCGCCAGATGGTGCCCTGAATATCTCTGCCTATTCCTGCTCTGTCCACAACGACACGTGTTTCTATACACTATACTGTACAATGTAACAATGTCACTAGAAATGTCTAGAATCCCGTTATAATTATTAAGATATCTGGCTAGAAACACATCAATGTGATCTACAGTAATAATTACTTTTAGGCAGAATACTGTTAATAATAATTTGTATAGGCTAAACAGGAGGGCATTAATGAAATGCTGCATGCTGATTGGTCAGAATTATGGGCATTACTATGAATTTTTGACATTCAATCAGCTGCAGCGTTTCAGAAACGCTTCCTCCCCTGCCAAATTCCTCTCACTCCCAATCAGACGTTCACCAGACCGACCAGGACCTACCATACAAGAAGATAGAACATCAGATAGTAGAAAATCTGGGGATGCGGTGGCTGTGGGAGGGGGAGTGATCCGGTATCCTGTCCTGCTGTGGGGGAGGGTAGAGTGGGCGGGCATTGGACCAGGCGTCCCTTCTGAGGCGTGATACGATGACCGGGTATGGAAGGGTTTGAGAAGGTGGGTGGGGGAGAGATTGTGAAGCAGTTGGAGGGGAAAGAGATTTTCAAAATTCCAAAATGTGCGAGAAGAGGCTTCCGTGGTGGCAGTGGATATATATATATATATATATATATATGTTAATCAAGTGTTTTATTTATTCTTAGCCCACCATGCCCTTATCAGAGATTCAATCTAGATAGAGGGGACAGGGAGTATTGGGCTTCTGCCGGTGGAAACTCTGTGATCACACAGTGACATCAGATAAAAGGGAGCAACCAGAGGAAATCAAACCCCTTCCCAAGTCTCAGCTCATCATCTTTACAAAATAACTTTTAAAAATGATTGTAAAAAAACTTATGGATATACAGCTGCAGCGGTCGTAATTGAAACACTTCGCGCGGTGTATACTTCGGAATACCCATGTCATGGCGAGTGATTTCTTCCAACCATACTGCCTTAAGACTCGGGTTGACTCAGGTTTGTATTGGGTGCAGAAATTACATTTTTGCGCTGTCTGCAATATCGTTGAGAAACTCAGCTGGGCGATCGCGAATTGTTGTCTTAAAAATCTTATACCCTGTAGCAATTCAACCTGTCTTTCATTGCCGTACAGTTCTGGAAGTGTGTGCACATTTGTGTGTAATTTGAATATTAACGTTACGAGTTCATACTGCATAGTGTATATGGGAAATAAGTCTGTGGCTCATTCGCCATACACAGATTAAAAATATTGGAATAATTTTATAATTACAGTATTACAATCGACTTTCATGTTTAACACTTCTAAGGAACACCAAAAATAAAAAGGTATATTTTTTATTCTATATGTATTATTTATTATTCAATACTTTCTACTTGTGATAATCTCGCTCATATTTTCATACTGTTTTGATTTTATGCGCATGCGTGTACTGTATATCTCATTGGACCCTTGTTGAAACACATAAGCGTGTCATCACATTTAGGCGCATGCGTGTATGTGTCATTCGAACTTTGTTGAAACGCATATGCGTGTCATCACATCTAGGCGCATGCGTGTATGTCTCATTTGAAACTCATTTGAGAGAGAGCATCTAGCTGCAGGGTGTTGGAGAAAGCGCCCCGCTGCAGGGGAGAGAGACCCGCTGCAGGAGCAGAGAGATTGGCCCACTAGGTTCAAGGTCTGTGTATGAGATGTATAGTATCAGCCATGGAGCTAAGCATATGCTGCGTTACAGAGGTGTGTTCTAAGATGGGTCTTAAAGGTGGTAAGAGGGTGCCCCCGCAGCCACAGGCCCGTGACAGCTGTCCCAGCTCCCCCCCAGTCTGCAGTCTTGCACCTATTTATAGAGAATCTTCTTTTTCCCATGTCTTGTTTACTTATTATCTGATTTTAAAACTTGAAATACATTCATTTCTTTCGATTTATGAGGCTCCTCATACTGTGAGGCCCGAAGCTGTTCTATGTTAGATTTTGCATACTGTTAATGTCTGCTCGTTCATTCAGTTAGGAGCAAACACAGGTTCGTTATATTGAGTAATTTATTGCGTATAACATACTAAATGACCACACAGGAGTCACCAAGAGAA
The DNA here is from genome assembly GCF_040206685.1 of Ascaphus truei. Lineage (NCBI taxonomy): Eukaryota > Metazoa > Chordata > Amphibia > Anura > Ascaphidae > Ascaphus > Ascaphus truei. Next base: position 29,466,826 of record NC_134501.1, on the reverse strand, counting down.
TCTGTGAGGGGGCGTTCCCAAGCAGGATTATACAGAATAGACTTACATTGTTTACTCGGCATATTATAATGACGTGACGCATACATTCAGTGATCACACAGGCTTCTCCCTATACTACGTTTATCATTTTCAAGGTCCCTAAAAGCTACTAAAACTGTAACAAGACAGCTCAGTACAACAACAAGGTACGTCAGGGTACATCGTATCCCTATATTCTTCATTGAGAAATGTCTAACTTTATTCTTGGAAAGTAAAGTATCCATCCCTAGTTGAGGGTATTCCTTGGTGTAACCATTGGTCTGGCACCTAAATCCCTTGGAGTCTCACCCACTCCATATCCATTCGTAATTGTATTTTCCTTTCCTGACAAGCATTTATTTGTCTTTGGATCACATCATTAGGGTATTGTTGCATTAGAGGGGGTTCTGTCTGGCCTCCATATATATCTTCTTAGAGGGGCACGGAGGGAACAATTTGAGATCAATCCTTTGTTGATCAATCCTTTAATGCAAGAGATAACAATAGATATGACACCAAAAACACATACACAAATAATCAATCCTTGTGCTATTTTCGTTCCCAGTGATCCAAACCACATGCCTAGTCCAAAGTCCTAGCTGAAGGATACTTTCAAAGAGACTTCCAGCTTTGACATTACTTCTTTTATCCCTAGTATCATGTGTAATATCAGCACTATTGTCAAGTACCTACAGTAATTGCAACATTCCTCACCTACTAATGCACATACGTGTATTACTACTGTGAAGCGCTATGTACATATATGGCGCTATATAAATAAAGACATACAATACAATACATACCCCATCTTTGGCAGCAAGTAAATAATCTAGGGCCATTCTATTTTGTAAAGTTATTCTTACTATTTATATATTGGTGAATGCTAATACTGAGGACCACCGTATGTGCTACATTATATCTAGTAGAAAATGTATTTCTTCTGCTATCCCAAAATGTCCTAACGACCATAGATATATTAGAATCAGGAACCCTTTCATTTTCTTAACCCTTTCGTTTAATTACCAGATAAAGAGAAATAACAACAAAGATAAACCCTTATAGTAACCCAACCAGGATCCACTAATCTGTTAAGTAGTTTCTGGTCAAAGTCCTGAGCTAGGTGTTATTATATGAAATGTTAAACATAGAAAAAATAAAATATAAATATATAATAATTCAGCAGTAGTTTGAAGATTGAAAGTTCTTATTCTTTCGGTTCTCTGAAAACTTGAGTAAATGGATCCTTTAGGCTCGAGAAGGTGCACTTTAAGGTTCTCGGATGTAGGCTCTACAGCTTTGACCTGTGCATGGAAAGACTGTAAAAGTTTTGTTAGTTGCATGCAATATTTACTAATTGTTTCATCACAGATTACATGGACCTTAATAATTAGTTCCTGTGAACTATTGGTTGTCATAGGTCTTCCCATAAGTATCTGTGGCAGGACGGCCTGTAGGCGAGGTCAGACAAGAGTTCATATGTGCATTTTCAGGGTAAACCAAATGTTGAGTGGTTTTATTTCTACACAACACAAATAAACATTTGGGCACAATGTCCCTTTAAGGCAAAACAAAACTCATAAAAAGAACGCCTTCTGGCCATAGGGAGATCTTACTAAACATTCCAGGCCCTATCTATCAGGCTGGCTGGCTGGCTATATTTTTAGTTACCAACCCCATAACATATACCACAATAGTTATGGAACAATATTAAAGTCCTTCCTGTATCTTTGTTTGGGAATCTCTGTCCCTAGAGAGAGTTTAGGAAATCCTTCTGGATAGGAGCTTGCACAGGACAGCTCTGTAGTCTGGGTCAGCCCCCTACTACAAGCAGTAGTCTAATTATCAAGCTGGTTGTCAGCTGTCTCAGCTTGCTTCCTCATTGCCCAAATATTCTTACTGGGTTAACCTTCTGAGTGCTGGATGAAAGACTCAGATGTATCTTTCCAAGGCATAATTATCAGTACCTGACTTCACCCTGTCACAGTATCTCATAGGGAATTTATGTTGCCAGTAGGTGTGTTACTAATGGACATAAGAGCTACAGGACATGTCAGTTGCTATTTTGGCAAGTCCGGGGCCCCACCAATCACGGGAATCAATGTCAATTATCCCCTCTTTGTTCACATGCAAACCATGGGCTATGTGAACAGGGTTTAAAGATGATGGCAAGGCCGGGGGCTCTGCCCAAAGATACAGTATGTGTCATCATGAGTAGACCCCTTGATTCCCACCAATTAGCTTCATGAAGTAAAAGATTCAGATAAAAATGATGAAGATCAATGAGTAGAGAGGTGGGTTGTAGTGTGGGTGTTTCTGTGGCAAATAAAACATTGGCGGCTAAGACGCACGCTTGGCTTGATCTACAGCAAAATTACCCTGTACATCTGTACATCTGCATTGCCCCAAAGGCACACAGCCTGATGCCCCCCCCCCCCCCAAGAACTGCACAGGACCAGTGTGTTAAGGGTTGACATGTGCTTGTTCTTTGTGGAATCGGCAACCCCACCCACTGGAATGTTAATGAGCCAAGGGGACACAAAGAAAGATCTTTTTGTTCACAGATGCATCAGATTCAATCTCACCCACCCCAGTGTACATCTGCGTTGCCCCAAAGGCGCACAGCATTTTGCGCAGCCGAAGGGCAGCCAAAGGGTGTGAGTCGTTTGCTGCCATTCGCTGATGTTTGTTGATGTTAAATTGATGTTAAAGCTGCTCTATGTGTATCTGAAACTCATAAGCCCTTTATCCCCTGTACCCAATTTTCCAACTCTATCTGTCCATCAAATGTTTGTAAACTCACTGTATATCCCTGTTCTTTTAATGTAACCATGTATTTTTTTATAACTCTGTGCCCAGGACATACTTGAAAACGAAAGGTTTTACTTCCTGGTAAAACACTGTTATAAATAAATAAATAGGACCTTTGGGATTTGTATGTGCTGCGACCTGAACAATAGCTACTGCTTGTGGTAACAGTAAAGCCTGTAGTAGGTATTTAACAAATGTGGCATTGGCAAGGGGGAACCTGCAGATGTATGAAAACCCGAAAACCTTGGTTAGGAGATTTACACCAAATTATCAATCATATATCTCTGACAGGGACCATCAAAATACAAAATAAATCTGGATTGCTCACAGATGCATTCTTTAAGATGAGAGGTTATAGACGCGGGATTCAAGGTGGGACACCTTTGGAGAGAAAAATGGACAGCAGTTATAAAATATAATAATGTCACATATAATATAATGTCTCATATTTAGTTACATTTACAGTAGGAAAATGGTATGTGGGTAAAGGGGTACAGGGAAGATGAGGGAGTGTGTTGCAGACAGTGGACCACTGTGGGTTAACCGCTTCCTGGTAATTGAAAAGAGAATATACTTCAGCGCATGGAATCAATTGAATAGAGAACCCTATGTCTCAGAGGTCAAGGAATTCCAAAAAATACCTCACTCTAGATGTGTGTTGTACAAATAAAATTAATTTTAATAAAAATAAAACAAAAACTTGATACTTAAAAAACAAATTGTCCCAGCTGGGTGCAAATTACACCAACACAATATTCAGCATTTACACTAAAAATAAAACATTTAACCAGGTATATGCTTCTAAATAAGCAGGCACTTTCCACTTTGCAAAGTATCCCTTACAGTATGTACATATATTTACTTGCATGCATATATATAACCATTAAGATTGTTTGCAATGTTAGTGACATCTATGGTAGGCTTGTACGTCCTCCATGGGGGAACAAAAAGGGCTATTTGATCCTTTCTGTGAACCCGCTAGGTGGTGCAAAACAGAGCCCAACACGCATGGTCACTAATAGCTGACTCCAAGGAGAAATCACATAAACATGTTATATCAATGAGACCAATGAAGTCCAGCTGATGGTATATGACAGTCGATTTTGTTACTGAGAAAAAAGTAGTAATACTAAGTTTCTTCTTTTTGGGCACGCTGTAAAAAATGCTCAGATTAAAATAGGTTGATGTAGGTAATGATAAGAATAGTCAATCTTTTCCGTGTTTGTAATATATGTGGCTGGGTAAGAGCGAAGAGGTAGTAAGGCAATGGAAATACAGATCTCTTGAGGAGATATCTTACACACTGTTTGCAGCTCTCACAGAGTGGAAAAAGTGGATTGATGTGCATACACAGGTAAATTATATACGGGTATTATCCCTTCACCTGGAGCATTTCTGGCTCTTCACACACATTTAAAGTTTTCCACAATTGTGTTCGATCTCTCAGCGGAGAGATATTATGACTCCACTCACCAGGTGCAGACAGCAGTTACCTGTACTGAGTATCTGTGGGATACTGCAGGTACTGTAGAAGCAGTTCCTCTTTGTTCCTCGTCGCCTCTGGCTTAGTCGAGTGGTTGCTACACACGTCCTTGGGGTACTGCAACCCACTGGATGCTCCACTTTCTCCATTGCTGCCGTCCAGTGCGGTTCTCCGTCCGCAAGTGTCTTTCGCGATCACGTGGTATGCCTCCAAATGGCGCTGCTCGCTTGGTGTCTCTGCGTTTTGCGTCTTATGTCTACGTCCTCTACCTCACATCTCTTACTCCAGCCCTCCCCCGTCGATCCTGTGGTTTCAACAGTGTTAGGAGTGTTGGCGCCAACAGAAGAGTTGAATAGATGTGTCCTCTTTCTCTCACATACACCACTTATTTAACTGGTTTCAAGTTGCAAGTTTGCAAGTTTCTGTATGATTAATCATACACAATGAGGACTATAATATAATTTGGAGTTCCTTTTTGGGACACTCCTGTTCCTCAACAGTATTCTTTTGATCCAATTTTTAAAATACCACACAAATTATAACAACTGCAGATTTACGTTATTCTGCAGTTTTACGTTATTCTCACTAAGAAAATGTTCACCCGAAATTCCTCTACTGTTTCCAGACATTACCAGTTGCTATCCCAATAAAATATTTGAGGGATTTACAGAATAAAATAATGCAGTTTATTTGGGGCAACAAAAGATCAAGAGTACTGAGGGGGTTATGCACTAAGAAATGATAAGTGCTTTTAAGTGAGATAAAAAGCCATTCTAGCGTGATATTGCCTGCTGTGTGATTCACAAAGCAGTGATAAGTCTTTAAGTGAGATAAATGCCTTTATAGCGTGATACTGTCTGCTATGAGATTCACAAAGTAGTGATAAGTGCATTTTAGTGGGATAAAAAGCCATTATAGCGTGATACTGCACTGTTATCACTGCTTTGTGAATCGAACAACAGGTAGTATCATGCTATAAAGGCATGTATCTCACTTAAAAGCACTTATCACTGCTTAGTGCATAATCCCCTGAGATCGGTCATGCTCGCACCCAGAGAAAGAGGAGATCTGGCGGTCCCTGATATCAGGAAATATTATCTAGTCTCACATTTGAAACAGTTGTTTTTTTGGCACTCTCAAGAAAATCAATATTGGTGGGTAGATTTAGAAAATATATTTAATAGCTCTGCAGCACCCCAGGCCCTTATGTGAAATACCAGGTCAATAAAGAGTTATAAACCGGATCTTTTGGATTCGGTAGTCATAACATTTTCATTTCAAATTTGGTATAAGGTTAAAACCCACTATCAATTATCCTCAACCCGTTCAAGATTTTTGATAACCCTGATTTTGAACCGTGGTGGTTTTCTAGTATATAGTATATATGATGAATGGAAGGTCAGGGGTGTCAATGATGAGGGGGATATCCTTGTAAAAGACAAGTTATTACATTTTTATGATTTTTGCCAGAGATACTCTTTCACGAATGCTGAGGTATTCAGATTTTTACAGGTTTCCCACTCTCTTAGGTAACTGTCCCCGGCGGGTCCTTCCCAGAATGAACTGTATTTGAAGAACTATGTAGAAAAAGAAGCTGTCAATGGGGTCTTATCGCAACATTATACCAAATTCTTCATTTTGGGGAATATAAGGCCCCCTGCACACACCGTTAAATGGATCAATGGGCTCAGGATTTACAGCTAGAGATTCCTTGGGAAGACAGGCAATCTATCTGGGTCAATGCAACGAACACATCATTATGCACAATCTCTAAAGAGAATATTTACAAGGTTATGTTCAGGTGGTATTTGACTCCTGAGAGGTTGAGGCAGATTTTCCCTGAGACTTCAAATCTTTGTTGGTTTGTTTGTAGCGGTATCGGAGATATGGCCCATGTTTGGTGGGCTTGCCCCAAAATACAAAGATTCTGTTTGGATATAGTGCAAATTTTGGTGCAAGAAACTTTTTGGATAAGAATCCCCCTAGACCCGATAACATTGGTTCTTGGTAAACCACTAGACAATTTAAACAAAAATAAATCTAAATTATTGGTGCATATTCTGACTGCGGCAAGACGCGCAATTGCAGGTGCCTGGAAAAAGCTTTAGCCCCCCTCCAGGAAAAAGATTATCTCGAGAGTGAATAAGGTGCAGGTGATGGAAAGACTGATAGCTTCTGTCAGAAATAACTCAAGAAAATTCTATAAAGTTTGGGAGCCCTGGCCCACTAGGGGAAATACTGTTGTGCCAACGAGTATTCTAAAACAAATTTGGGGCAATCACCAACAAGACCCAGGTACATGCTGGGTCCAGGCTGCAACATTTCAGTGACATTTCTGCAGACAGACTAATGGCCCATCGGATTAACAGCGGGGGTCCCTGGCAGTCCCATTCAAACTGAATGGGACTGCCAGAAACCCCTGCCGTGCGAATGGGCCATTAGTCTCTGCAGAAATGTCACTGAAATGTTGCAGCATATACCCAGCATGTACTTGGATCTTGTTGTGATAGCCCCAGATTTTCCAAGGCAAGTTTAAGGAAAGTTTTAGAATACTCGTCGGCGCACATGTAGTTGAATTTGTGACTCACTGCAGAATCTGGAAGGTATTTTCTCTCTGACAGCTGATATTTTTGTGTAATCTGTGGAGCTAAGATGTTTGGCGCCGTTGATGTTTTGTAATTTTGTATTTTTGGATTGAGGTGATAAATGGTGGTACCCACTCCCTCTCCCCCTTTTCTCCTTCTGTATCCCTTTCCCTATGTTTTTCCAAAACCCCCAAAAAATAAGTTACAAAAAAAGGCATTTTAAAAGGTGCCTTACCTTGTCAAATGGCCCCATAGTTGATTGTCCCAATGAGAACAGTCTGTCTCCTCTGGTCCAAATGTCCGAGATGTTGGAATCCCATTCTAGTCGCCAAACTGCTAGGGGGCGGTCCCAAGCAGGCTTATACAGTATAGACATAGGGCTGTTATATAGTGGCCGCGTGCGCTACGCTATGTACACGCGCGGCACCCATAATTGGCTGAGGTTAGTCCGCCCTTCTATACAAGGGCAGTGCGTGCACGGCAGTGAGCGTATATCCGTCTGACAGCAGGGAAGACGGGGAAAATAATCTTTTCGCGCAGCTACCGGCGCTGAAATGTACTGTATGTATCTGTGTGTGAATGTATGCATCTGTATGTATGTATATATATGTGTATGTGTGTATCTATGTGTGTATGCCAGTGTCTGCACAATGTTAATCAATATTTTATTTTTACCAAAGTGTTTTTTTTAATAAATAATAAATTACATACACACACACACACACACACACACACACACACACACACACACACACACACACACACACACACACACACACACACACACACACACACACACACACACACACACACACACACACACACACACACACACACACAAACACACATAAACACACACACACATAAACACACAGTACCTTCTCACAGCTCACAGCTCAGCATACACACAAAAAGCGTGCGGCACGTGCACGCGCGTCTCGCACAGGCATGCGTGCGCGCACGGCCGCACATTCTATAGAACAGGTATAACATTGTTTACTAGGCATATTATAATGACGTGACGCATACATTCAGTGATAACACAGGCTTCTCCCTATACTACGTCTATCATTCTCAAGCTCCCTAAAAGCTACTAAAACTGTAACAAACCAGCTCACTACAACAACAAGGTACGTCAGGGTACATCATATCCCTATATTTCTGTACAACAACAGAATATGTCTTATCATTATAATTCTGGGCGTTGAGCCACAAGCACGACCGTGAAATCTACTGACAGCAACACTCATTAAATTAACTCATTAATTCACACAAAATGGATACTGAGACAAGACATGACAGACAAAATGGATTCAGAATACTGCTAATAATTCTCCTAAAGTCCATTTCAACAGTATGTTCAGCATTACCTGGCAGTGATGCTGCTCTGTCACTAAGGGCTTATGGCTACTTACTTGAAACTGCTGTTTGTTAGTTCTATAATTGTTTGTGTTCATGCATGAGGGGAAAACCTGTATCTTAGCTGTCTCATGCTTTATCAGGTTTTTTTTTAACTGAGGTCATATATATCTATATAATATTAGGGTTATGGACCATGTTTACAATGCGGTCCTAAAGTATGTCACCCTTTGACGTAACACATCACTTAGATTGTAAGCTCTTTGGGCAAGCACTCCTTTCCCTACTGTTTATGTCTCTAGCACTTTTTCCTATTCCACCAATTAGGGTGCCATAATTGCCACAGTGAATTCATCAACCTGCCATCTGCTACACAAACGCACTACGGTTTGACCCAATTGCTGCTGCTCATGAGCATCTATACTGTGCACACTATATGATTACCTCCCCCCCCCTTATTTTATTGTGTAATAAACTAATACAATTATTTCGTTTAACTTTATAAATTTCAAATAGAACAGCTGGCTCTCCTTAGGTGCTGATAGGCTGTAGGTGCTTGCCCCATATGGATAATATAGACATACGTTACTATTCCAAGGTCTGGAAAAGCAAGAGACAGCACTCAATTGTAGAAAACTTCACAAAGTGTATTGGTAAAAATAGTGGTACATCAAGAAACCCAACGTTTCGGTCCTCAGGGGATTTCAAGGAAGGTCCCATTTTGGAGGACCGAAACGTTGGGTTTCTTGATGTACCACTATTTTCACCAATACACTTTGTGAAGTTTTCTACAATTGAGTGCTGTCTCTTGCTTTACCAGACCTTGGAACGCTAACGTATGTATATATATATATATATATATATATATATATATATATATATATATATATATATATATACACAGTATATGTAATACTGCCCGGATTGCTGCTTCATCATTCTTCCTTGTACTTTATCTCCAAGGAAGTAAGAAATGCAAAGGGAGTTTCTCGCTTGAAGCAATTTTGGGCAATTATGTGTTATCTTTCCATGTAGGTTTCAGCCAAGACAATGGTGCAGCTTTTATGAGCTCTCTCAATGTTATTGGGGAAAAACCTTATGGGAAGATGAGGTATGTGCCTCACTCATAGGGGCTCTAAATATAGAGCTGAGCACTGATTGGTCACCTGACAGTATAAGAAGCCTCCCAGAAACCCTGGTATAAGTGAGACACAGAGGTGAGGAAGGAACATGACTCTCTTTTGGCTCCTGACTTGCGTTGCCATCACTAGGGCTGCCTATGGTAAGTGCAAAGAGACCATTAGTATTTCATAAGTTCACTCTAGATGTGTTGATAACGTCTAATGCAGCGGTGCGGCACATTATTATTTTTGTAGCAACCCCTAAATTTAAATGTCCACTATGCAATCCCTCCCCCATCAACCAGCCCCCTCCCCCCCCCACACACACACATGGCCCTCACATTTTTTTAGAGGATTAACTCTGCGGGTCTTTACGTCAGCATGGGACCCACAGCGTTAATCTTCTGACTGAAACTTGTCTCCCTCCCTCCATGTCTCTCTCTCTTCCGTGTCTCCCTTTGTGTGTCTCCTCCCTCTGCGTCTCCCTCCATGTGTCTTCCTCCCTCTGTATCTCCCTCAATGTGTCTCCCTCCATGTCTCCCTCCATGTCTCTGTGTCTCTCTCCCTCCATGTCTCCCCAGCAGTCTCTCTGGCCTGGGTGATGTCATAGATGCCCAAATAAGGATAGGTGAGAATATGGATATACCCATATTTGGGCATCTGCGACATCATCCCAGGCCTTTTCTACTGTAACTTGTCGCAGTGTGCGTCAATGTCAGCTTCATATTCCTTGCGGGCCTTTTGTATGAGTTTAGCTGTCCACTAAGGCCTGCACCTTCTTGCGTCTGTTGCAGTTATGTAGCGGTCTCAACGTCTGAGTTGTCGCTCCCCTGCGTGGTGTCTAAAGTGTCGCTCTCATGTGTGATGTCTGATGACGGTCTGAGTTCTGCCATGCTGCAGGTGTATGTAGGCATTTAGCCAGTGCGTGTGGCGTTGTAAGGAATCGGGGAACACGTCCTCTGCGGCGTGTTACCTCCTTACCTGCTGCAGCGACCTCCTCTGCTCAGTTTACAGAGCATGTGCGCACCCGCAGCTCTTCACTCCGCCCCCCCGGTCGCGTCGCACGTCTGTCACGCGTGGCGCACGCACGTGATGTCATGCACGGCCCCCCAGCTGCGTGGCAAGTTTCCCACTTATCTCCTGCAGCCTCATCCTGCCTCAGCAGAGGACGCACCTCCGCTCCGCCCCCCCCCTCATTGGTTCCTGTTTACGTAAAAGACTTTCACTTTCACCTTGCTGAGTATAAACCTGTGTAGAATGTGTGAAACGAAGGAGCACAGCAAAAAATTCCATCCATAAAGATAAAATGAATTCAGGGCAACTCCCTGTATAAAGTAAAGGTATTTAATTAATTAATCCACAATGGTGAAGAGAGAACTAACGCACCAACGCGTTTCATCCCATAGGGACTTTATCAAGGTGTCACACCTGTGTAGGCTTGTGTTCCTGCGTTTGCTGTGCCTTGTTTTGTGCCTTGTTGCTGTCTCTCTGTTGCTTTCTTGTGTACCAACCCGGCTTGATTATAGGACCCCATCTGGATGAAAACCCTGGCTTGACTATTGGACCCTCTCTGGATAACGACCCCGGCTTGCCTCTGACTACCCGCACCTCTCTATCCCTGATCATGGCTTATGGACACTCTACCAATCTCCTGGCTCCAACCCCCGACCGCGGCACAACCGACTCCGACCATCACACTAACTCTGCCCCCGGACTCGGGCAAGTATCTGAACTAACCCGATCTCTCCAATCCAGACCCGGCTACGCTGACAACCCACTCTCCAGGAGTGCCCACGCTGCTGTGGGTGCGCAGTTTCATACTTTCCCACCTCAGTACCGGGGTCCCGCCTTGTTCGGGGTGAGCGCAAGCGTTACAGGCGTGCGATCTGTTACCTGCGTCAGTGATGGACGACTGTCTCAGATGGTGCCAGTCAGTGTCCTGCAGCGGTCAGCATAGCGATAGCTGTACTTACAGGCATCCGTGGCTCTGACCCATGTCCTGGCGGATGTCTGGTGGCAAGGACCTTCGTAGCCCTATCCGTGGGACATGGCACAGGGGTAGGTGTTATGGTTGCTTCTCACTGTGTAGTCGTGCAGAGGGTGGACTCAGGCAGGATAGGAGAGTGATGGCGCTGGATATAATGCACTGATCTGTGTGGCAGTGCTGCTGCTCTGTGTAGCTGTGTAAAGCTGTTTGCTTTGTGTAGTTGTTTGAAAGCTGTAGTGCAGTATATGATCTTCCAGAAATGCTGTAGTATGCAGCTTGCATCCTAGCAGTATGGCTGTACAAGCTGAAGCCTCCGGTACTAATCCCAAAGCACAAGGTATCCTTTTTTTTATCTATTCTGGACCCAGGCTCATATGTAGCATGTAAGTCCATGTAGCTTAACGCTTCCCCTTTTTAAAGCACACAAAGTCATTCTATTTTCTTCAACTTTTTTGAGGGAGTTAACAGAAGTATAACAGTTCTTGTATGTGGATTGTAATAGCAGAGCTCCCTTGTGAGGAGAATTGCCTTATGAGAGAAAGGTGTTCTGCTAAGTGGAAGTGCTTCTCTGAGGGGAAGGTCAAAAGGATTTCCTTTTCAGAGGGGACAGTGGAAGAAGTGTCTACTCACCCTGGCTGCTTGTTGGAAAGGAAGGAGCACAGCAAGGGATGGGGCATAGCAATGTGCAGATAAAGCAGGGGGAGAGGACTAAACCAATCTCAAACTGTGAGTATTGGTAGGTTGCCAGGGCAACTGACCAGAGGCTGTGTAAAAGGGAATTACTTGTAACAATTACTGTATGTTGCAATATACACAACTCTGGCTGCTTCAGAGCAGGGAAAAATAGGTAACTTTAGCTGGGGAGGGCTGGTAGACTGAGAGAAGGAAAAATACAGATAAATAAACGATCCTGTTCCTGGATAGAGGGAAACACGGAGGGAGACCCAGGTGAGAGAGGCCCAGGTGGAGGGAGACCCAAGTGGAGGGAGACCCAGGTGGAGGGAGACACAGAGGGAGGGAGACACTGAGTTAGGGAGAAATGGAGGGAGGTAGACACGGAGGGAGGGAGACACAGAGGGAGAGAGACACAGGAAAGAGAGACACGGGGAGGGAGACGTTGCTGCTGCTGTAGAGCAAGTTAGTTTTTGTAATTTCAATCAGAAGATTAACACTCCGGGGGTCCTTTGGCGACCCCCAGAAATTTGCTCACAGCCCCAATGCGGTCACGCACTCCTGTGCCCCGGGACTGGTATAATAGTTGCTCATATATACAATTCTAACGTACAGAGCTTTCCATTCTTCACACAACTCTCCTTCCCGTGTGCAACATATTCACACTTCTCCCATATCCAAAGAACCAGCAGAACTTGGACCCATAACACCCGCTTGCAGCGGGGGAAACTTGTCTATATAGTGGGTGCCACGCATCAAGGTGTCCGGGTTCTGCATAAAAAAAACGTCTCACAAAAGAAAATGCAGTTGAGAAGACGATGATATATTTATATAAATAATTCGATTTGTTTTCTTCTTTCTCAGGCTGCGGTGATCCAGCCATAAAACCAGGCAGGATTGTGAATGGTCTGAACGCTGTGTCAGGGTCGTGGCCGTGGCAGGTGTCCCTACGGGTAGGAACCCTAGATAATCTTCTAAACGTGGCATGTAACACCCACGGAAACCGATACACTAGATACCTTTATGGACGGGCGAGACATCGTTTTACAAAGGAAAGGTATACAGGGATATGCCAAATATTATTATTATTATTTATAGTGACATGGTACAATGTGGGAACAGCAGTTATATAAGCAGAGTAAAAACAAATAGGGAGTGTGGGGGCATAAGAAGAATATTGATCCTGGGAAGAATCTGATTGCCAATACTGGAGTCAGGAAGGAATTCCCGTCCTCATGGGACATAGGGCCATATTTACTAAGCAGCACTACTATACAAGATGCCTCCCAGCACTGCGTAGTTAATGTCCATTGAAATGATTTGGCTGTGATCTGACACGGAAGGTGTTGATGGAGAAACAATGCATAGTAAATATAGCGCAGACAGTAAGTGTGGCAGTGGGGTTTGTGTTCATTCCTCTGGATCAATATATTATATGCTACTTACTAAAAAGAGATTATTTCAGTGGGGTCAAAAATAAGCAGAACAAAATCGTTCAAATTGCCGTAAACCCTAAAAAGTCTGTTTAGCGCAGAATGAAATTGCTATGTACCAACCCATAAAACTTATTTGACGCAGCGCGAGCGTTTAGTTATATAGGGGAACAAAAGGAATTATTTTCCCAGTATGGGTAATAGAAATAATATTACAGTAACGCTTTACATTTACTAGCACTGATGATAAATAAAATAAAATACACATCATTCTGTGTGGATTTAAATTTCACCAATCGGGTATTCGACACAACACGACAATAATGAATTACATTTGTTTATTTTTTGGCGCTGATGGAGCAGATTGAGAAATGTTAGTTTAGTCTAGAGCCGGGGGTCCCCAGCTCCCATCCTCAAGGACATGTAAAAAGACATATATAGTCACGAGCTACAAACGCGCCCCACGTGGGGTCAAGTGCTGAGGACTGGAGTGGTCCACCCCTGCAATAGGGTAAGAATGCAGGTAAGAAATACACCAGCTTCCATTCAATTTGATGTTTGATTAACAGGGCCGCACTGGATTCCATTACTGTGGTGGATCTCTCCTCAACCCTAACTGGATCATCACGGCTGCTCACTGCGATGTCCTGTGAGTATCTCAAAACTGCCGGGGGATGTGTGAGATTAGAACTTTACGTGTCAAGGAAATTAGGGGAGCAAAATTCCCCGAACAGCTGTATTTTCATCTGCTTATATCTGGGTGTTTTGCACGCGCCTCCTTGGAATTTGGGGAGTCCACTGAAGGATTTACATGCCGCGTGTATTATAATCAGCTATTCAATTCTGCAAAGAAGTGCACCATTTTTCGGACTCTCTTTTGCTGCTGTAACTCCCTTTGCCAAGAAATCTGCACCAACCTCAGGTCCAGATGCACCAAAGGGGGCTAAACTTTAGCACGCCTTTTTTTCCATTCATATGAATGCTAAAGCTTAGCACCGTTTTGTGTATATGGGCCACAGAGCCTGTCTGCAGAAAAACGTAAGAGAATTTTGATGAAACAGAAAGAATCCCATACAGTAGCATTGAATCAGGTGCTGATATTAGTATTGCACAGTAACAGAGGGGAACCTTTTATTAATGTGGTACCCTTTAAATGACTCTTTATATCAGGGTGCTGTGTAGGGAATCATAGTGATGAACAGAACTTGGATTAAGAGACAGAGAAAACCATCCCTTTTAGAGTTGGAACACGCCTACTAAAGTCAGGCACAATGGTTTATTGCTGGAGCCACAAACTAAACAGTATTTGTGGACGTATTAATGTCACAGGGAAACATTTAGAACGTAACTTTTAATAACTCAATACATATCATTGAATATTGTTCAATGTACAAACAAAGTGATATATTACATTTAAAAACAAAACAAGAAGAGGAACCTATGTGATTACAGGAACCAGGGGTGGGAAATCTCTCTGAATATTGGGTAATTGATGGATAGATATGTTTCCTTAGATTGATATTTATTGAGCAAAAATACACTATTAAATACAGAGTCCAAATATATACAGGATCCGGGAACTATCTAAATGCTATAACAAAGTTACGTCATCGATGTGGGAAGCTTTAATGATGGACAATCATCAAACTTGTAATAGAGTGGTGTGCTATTATAGGTAATTCAAGATAAAGTTACAGTTAAGTCTAAATAATCTAGTTAAAAAAATAATATTTATCCGGTATCTCAGGTGTGCTCCTTTATGAGCACGTATCTCTTCCTATGTTATTTGGAAGGAGGATGTGATACTCAAAATTTGAAAATAGAAAAACTTATTGATACTCCTGTGTCATCCATACTCTCTAATACCCTCATGCTGTGACCTCTGGTATTAACAATTGTATTTCCACGTTTTTCTCTCTTGCACAGAAATTCCCATATTGCTGTTTTTGGTGTGTACGATTGGGCTTCCACATCTGAAGCCTGGCAAATCAGAGGCTTCTCAAAGGTAAGATAGATGAAGATTGTATGGAAGGCAAACAAGGTGGGGGGGGGCTTCTCTAAAAGTATTTATCCCTTTGCTGCCAGGGGGAGGGGGTCAAGTTTGCTACTTTGTTCCCTGCATTCCAGAACTGTCTATTATTATTATTTCTTTGTAAAGCGCCAACATATTCCATAGCGCGGTACGATGCGGGTGCGGGGATGTAACGTGTGCTCACCACAAACAGAACGTGACCGCGAAGCTGAGGTGGGGATAGAGAATAAACCGACCTCCAGCCACGTGAGTGCGTCCGGAGTGCAGATTAGTAGTAGTTAGCCAGGTCGGGGTTGAAGAAGTGCAGATCGTCCCAGGTACTTGCCATGTTCAGGGGTTGGAGAGGTGCGGATCGTCGTAGGTATTTGCCGTGGTCAGGAGTTGGAGAGATGCAGATCGTCATAGGTATTTGCCGTGGTCAGGGGTTGGAGAGGTGAGGATCGTCGTAAGTACTTGTGGAGTACTTGCGGAGCGGAGATGGTAGGGGTCCAAGTACTAGTCAAGGTTTGACAAGGAGCGAGACAAGAACAAGTGGATGCAAGGTACAAGGCAAGGAGGCAACGATTGCAGTAAGCACTTCGTACGGAATTAAGTCTTATGCTCAGCCAGTTTGCCAGGGGGCTGGCTGAGCATATAAGAGGCCAGGAACAAATGGGATGTGTGCAGGGTTAAGCAGTTCTGCCCACTATGTAGGAGTCACCCAAAGGTAAATGGAGGCAGTGTAGACCGCAGGTGCGGGTGGAGAGGATTCAATGGTGTTTAACCCCTCGTGTGCTGCTCGCTCAGTGGCGTGATGCATATAATGTTATACAATAAATAAACTAATGTCAAAAACGAATGTTGTTCTTACTAGGAATGTATTCATTTTTTTTTTTTAAAAGCGGGGCTGGGGGCGGGATTAGGGGTGGGACTGGGGGCGGGACTAGGGGTGGGACTGGGGGCGGGACTAGGGGTGGGGCAGGGGGCGGGGCTAGGTGGCGAGTAGATTTTTTTTGTTCGGCGAGTAGATTTTTGGGTGATTTGTCGACCACTATATATATGTATGCGTGTATGTGTGTATGTGTATATGTATATATGTGTATATATGTGTATGTGTGTATATATATATATATATATATATATATATATATATATATATATATATATATATATATATATATATATATATACATGTAGAGGTATCAGTACCGTGTTAGCCGAGCTTCAATAATCAAAAAATAAATAGATGATACCGTTCTGTGGCTAACGAAATGCTTTTATTTGTGCGAGCTTTCGAGATACACTGATCTCTTCTTCCGGCGATGTTACAATGAATGAAGCAAGGATAACTTAAAAACAGTGTCTCTTGGAATGTTATCTGTGCTTCTCCTTCCCCCGGTGTGGATGTGTTTTATGGCTAGAGGTGTCAAAGGGTAACTGAAAGCAAGTGAAGAAAGAGTGTGTATGTGTATCAGTGTGAATAAAAATGAATGGAGAGCCCACAGTATAAACAGTGCTCTACACAAGGTGTGTGTGGAGTGAGAGGGATATAAATGGTGTGGGTGGGTGTGGAAATGTGAGAGTTTGTAGCACAACTAAAAGTGTGTGTGGATACTATGTGGTCCCTATTGGTGTATATGGATGGAAAAATAAGGAGTATTAGTATGTGTGAGAGACAGCTGTGTGTGCATACATATAGCACAGTATGTACAGACATGGCCTTTAGCGCTCATGGGAAGAGAGTTCGCTAGTGTCAGTAATGACTCATAAAATTTCGATCTCTGTTTAGGCCACTGCTAAGTGTCCCGAACAGTTGCATAAATTTGTATTCATGCAACCGTCTCTCTTTCGGGGTTTTAAGATTACCTTTGAGTATGGCAACCCTCAGATCGTTCATCTTATGGCCAGAGTCAGAGAAATGTTCGCCAACAGGACTGTCTCTTGTTCCGCGTTTGATGCTGTGGCGATGCAGGTTCATTCTCTTGTTTAGCCCCTGTCCTGTCTCATCTATGTAGTAGCAGCCCCCTGGGCATTTCATGCACATGATGAGGTACACGACATTGCTGGAGGAACAGGTGAACACTCCTCTGATTTTGTATTCCCGATTCTTGTGTGGTATTTGTATTGTGTCCGCTGTGTAGAGCATTGCGCAGGTTTTGCATCTTGGGTCCTGGCATGGTTTTGTCCCGCATTGAGTTGTACTGCTGAATACTTTACTTCTCACCATAATATTCTTGAGATTATGGGGTTGTCTGTATGATAATAAGGGTGCTTCAGGGAAGACCTGTTGCAGTCTTGTATCTTCCTGGAGGATGGGTTGTAGTTTCCTGGCGATCTTGCGTAGGTCTCCTAGGTGTGGGTTATATGTGACCACCAAAGGAACCCTGTCGCTTCTCTCCTTCTGTTTGTATTCAAGGAGATCACTTCTTGGTATTCTGGTGGCTTTGTGAATTTGCTGGTCTACAATTCTGTGGTTATATCCACGGTTTATAAAGTCTGATCTCAAGGCTTTAATCCGCTGGTCTCTGTCTGCTGTGTCGGAGCATATCCGGTTGTATCGTATGGCTTGACTGTAGATGGTTGCATGTTTGGTGTGTGTCGGGTGGAAGCTGTTGTCCCTCAAATAGCTGGCTCTGTCTGTAGGTTTGCGGTATACAGAAGTCTGTAGTTGGTTGTTCTTTATAGTAATGGTGGTGTCTAGAAAATGTACTTCATCCGGGGAATGGGTGAGTTTGAGGTTGATGGTCGGGTGGAAAGTATTGAAGTTGTCATAGAACTGTAGGAGGTCCTGTTCGCCAGAGGTCCAAATCAGGAGGATGTCATCGATGTAGCGAAGGTATGTAAGGGGTTTCAAGTGACAGGTGGACAGAAAGTCACTTTCCAGTTTTGCGCAGAACAGATTGGCATACTGTGGCGCCATCCGAGTACCCATAGCGGTCCCGGTTGTCTGGAGGTATGTGTCATTTCCAAATGTGAAGTAGTTATGGGTCAGAATAAATTCAATGCATTTAGTCACTGTCTCTGTGAGTGGCTCCTGCGATCCCAGAAAGTATCTGCAGGCTGAAATCCCATCCTCGTGGGGGATGTTTGTATAAAGTGACTCTACATCCATAGTTGCTAGTAGTGTTCCTGTAGGGAGGGGGCCAATGGCATTCAGTTTGTTTAGCAGGTCGGTGGTATCCTGGATATAGCTGGGTGTGTTCCTGACAAGTGGTTTTAGAATGCCCTCCACCCAGCCAGAAATATTCTCGGTAAGTGTGCCAGATCCAGAGATAATAGGGCGCCCAGGGTTACCCTCTTTGTGAATTTTAGGGAGCATGTAGAATGTGCCAGGTTTTGGGTTAGCTGGTATCAGGTCCAGAATTTGTTCTCTTGTGTGGATCAGGAGTGTTTTAATGATCCTGTTGAGTTCTCGCATGTATTTTTTAGTTGGATCCTCCTGCAGTTGGGTGTAGTACTTTGAATCAGAGAGTTGCCTGTGTGCTTCCCGCAGGTAGTCTGTGGTGTTCATTATGACCACTGCTCCTCCCTTGTCCGCAGGTTTGATTGTTATGTTGTGGTTGGCCTTTAGCGATTCTATGGCTCTCCTCTCCATCAGTGTCAGATTATATGTTTGTTTCCTTACTTTGTCCAGGATGGTGGTTTTGGCGCTGTGTCTGAAGCTATCAATGTACCGGTCCAATGTGGGGTTGCGCCCAGTTTGTGGGATCCAGTTTGATTTTTGCTTCTCCCTGCTCATGTGCAGCGGCTCTCCTTCTGCAATGTTGGCACGATCTTGGCAGTGTCTGTCATGGAAGAACTCCTTTAGACGCAGCCTTCTGAAGTATTCTTCTAGGTCACTGCACAGCTCAATCTTGTCCATAGGCTTGGTAGGGCAGAATGTGAGACCCTTTGATAATACTGAGGACTCTGCTTGATTAGGTGTGTAATCTGAGAGGTTAACAGTGCAGTCCTGTTCTTGGTGACTGTCAATGTTTGTATTATTAGTTGTTGTGCTGGCTGCTGCAGAGTATCTCATTCTTAGCCTCAGTCTGTGCAGTTTCTTTTCCTTATTGCTAATTAGAGCCTTCAGGAGTTTTTCATGGAATGTTTGGAGTCCTCTCCATGTGTCTGTGTGAATTTCTCCTGTCTCCAGGATGCTGTCTATTGTCACCTTTGTCTTTCTCCTGTTGCTGTAACAGATGCTGATGAGATGGTTCCTTAATCTTTCTGAGTTCCTGGTGCACAGTTGTTGGGAGAATTTTGTGTTGTATGTGGTAGCAAGTGGGTTTTTGAGGACGAGTCCTTTCGGGATCAGATGCTCCTTCTTGCATTTGCTGAGGAAGATGATATCGCTGTCTAGTTGTGCCTGTTTTTTCAGTAAATCCTTTAGCTTCATTTGGGTGCGGTACAATGTGGTATCTTCCATATTTTCATGTAGAGGTATCAGTACCGTGTTAGCCGAGCTTCAATAATCAAAAAATAAATAGATGATACCGTTCTGTGGCTAACGAAATGCTTTTATTTGTGCGAGCTTTCGAGATACACTGATCTCTTCTTCCGGCGATGTTACAATGAATGAAGCAAGGATAACTTAAAAACAGTGTCTCTTGGAATGTTATCTGTGCTTCTCCTTCCCCCGGTGTGGATGTGTTTTATGGCTAGAGGTGTCAAAGGGTAACTGAAAGCAAGTGAAGAAAGAGTGTGTATGTGTATCAGTGTGAATAAAAATGAATGGAGAGCCCACAGTATAAACAGTGCTCTACACAAGGTGTGTGTGGAGTGAGAGGGATATAAATGGTGTGGGTGGGTGTGGAAATGTGAGAGTTTGTAGCACAACTAAAAGTGTGTGTGGATACTATGTGGTCCCTATTGGTGTATATGGATGGAAAAATAAGGAGTATTAGTATGTGTGAGAGACAGCTGTGTGTGCATACATATAGCACAGTATGTACAGACATGGCCTTTAGCGCTCATGGGAAGAGAGTTCGCTAGTGTCAGTAATGACTCATAAAATTTCGATCTCTGTTTAGGCCACTGCTAAGTGTCCCGAACAGTTGCATAAATTTGTATTCATGCAACCGTCTCTCTTTCGGGGTTTTAAGATTACCTTTGAGTATGGCAACCCTCAGATCGTTCATCTTATGGCCAGAGTCAGAGAAATGTTATATATATATATATATATATATATATATATATATATATATATATATATATATATATATATATATATATATATATATATGTATGTATGTATGTATATGTGTGTGTGTACATTGTTCGACAAATCCGGTCGCCCGCATGCCCCGGGCGACTGGATTTGACATCAGGGCGACCGCCTATTGGCCCAAGCAGCGCACGTGTTTTTTCTTTTTTACATTTTCCCTGCTCACGCTGGGGGAAACAAAATCCTCCTATTTGATTGGTGTGACACGACATGGCACACTTACAATTTTTTTCGTTTGGCGCGCATCCAGGCTCTATATGAGCTTGCATGGAAGCGGCCTTCCTTTCGTGAGCACATCTGAGCACATAAGTACTCTCCCATATCCCCACATGCCTCTCCCATGCCCCTCCTATGCATCTTCCATACCCCACATGCCCCTCTGATGCTACCACATGCCCCTCTGGTGCTCCCACATGCCCCTCTGATGCTCCCACATGCCCCTTTGATGCTCCCACATGCCCCTCCGATGCTCCCACATGCCCCTCCAATGTCCCCCGTGGCTCTCCGATGTCACCCGCGGCTCTCTGATGTCCCTGCTGGATACAGTGATCGGGACCTGGAGCGGGACTCCCGGCGCCGGTTCCGCTTAGTCTCTCGAGATTTGGAGCGCTTCCTCACCTGCTCTTTCTCCCGCGAGTGGCTCCGTTTCTTGTGTGTGACTGATTGTGTGTGTGTGTGACTGTGTGACTGACTGAGTGACTGTGTGTGTGTGTGTCATTGTGTGTGTGTGACTGTGTGAGACACTGTGTATTTGTGTGTCACTGTGTGTGTGTGTGAGACACCCACCCACAGCCACCGTCACCTGCCCACCCACAGCCACCGTCACCTGCCCACCCACAGCCACCATCACCTGCCCACCCAGTCACCGTCACCCAGTCACCCACCTCTTGACCCTCCCTCTCTCTGTAACTCTCTGTCACTCTCTCTGTCACACTCTCTCTGTCACCCTCTCTCTCTGTCACCCTCTCTCTCTGTCACCCTCTCTCTGTCATCCTCTCTCTGTCATCCTCTTTCTATCTCTCTCTGTCACTCTCCCTCTCTCTCTCTCACCTTCTCACCCTCTCTCTCTCTCACCCTCTCTCTCTCACCCTCTCAATCAAATCAAATCAAATCAGCTTTATTGGCATGACGAAAGAACATTTCAGTATTGCCAAAGCCTGAATAATTGGGGGTGGGGGACAATAATTACGCGAATACTAGGGGGTAGGGTATAATGATTGCACGGTATATGGGTAACAGTTTCACACAGGGATGTGGGGGTTAGTGGATGTCTCTCAGCTTGTGGCAGGTGCTGATATAGTGTGCAGTCAGTTCTGCTGTGGTTTCATCTTTCCCCAGGAGGATCGCTATTTTTTGGTTCTCCTCTATATTATTAAAGTTCTGGATAACAGCAGTTAGTTTCTCTAGGTGGGCACTCCTCACTTCAGAGTATTGTTTGCAACGCAACAGGAAGTGTGTTTCATCTTCTACCTCTCCTAGCTCACATCTTTGGCATAGTCTCATCTCCCGGGACTTCCAGTTCTGTCTGTGTCTGCCTGTTTCTATTTCTAGGCTGTGGGCACTTATTCTGTACTGGCCCAGGGTCTGTCTCTGTTTTGGATCTTTTACCTTCAGTAGGTAGGGTGCCAGAGTGTATTCTCTCTGTAGGCTGTGGTAGGTTTCCAGCTTCTTTGAACGCTGGATATCATTTTCCCACATTGTCACATACTGCTTCTTCATTTCGTTGGAGATTGAGTTGATTTGTTTTTTCGGCAGGTTGTTGATCTGTGTGGGGTTTTGTCCTTGGAGTGAGGGGACAAGTTGTTTGATGGCACAGGGTTTAGTGAGGAGGTCCTGGCTTCGTATTGCTCTGTAGCAGACTGTGGATGGCTCTTGTTTAGGTGGGCCCAGAATTTCAATGCTCTTTTCTGTACAGTGAGTAGTAGAGGAAAGCGGCCCAGCTCTGCCCGGCAAGCAGTGTTTGATGTACTCCTGTTTACTTGGAGAAGGCGTTTGCAGAATTTCAGATGCAGTATTTCTGTTGGGCTGGTATCCCATTTTGTGGAGTCTGGTATGTTACAGGGCCCCACACCTTGCGGCCATACAGAAGGATGGGTGTGATGATGCTGTTGAATATTTTCATCCAGATTCTTATTGGTGGTTTGAGGTGGTACATCTGTTTCCTTATTGCATAAAATGCTCTGCGGGACTTCTCCTTCAGTGTATTTATGGCCAGGTTGAAAATCCCTGATGAGCTGATTGTTAGACCAAGGTCTGGCTGAATTTTTCTAGTATTGTCAGTTTCTGTTGGAGGCCTTGCTCTGTTGGAGACAGCAGGAGCAGGTCGTCTGCGTATAGTAGAGACAATCTCAGTTCCAGCCAAGTTGAGCCCAGGTGCTGAGGAGGATTCCAGGGCTGCTGCGAGCTCATTGATGTAGATGTTAAAAAGTGTGGGACTCAGGCTGCAGCCCTTTCTAACTCCACAGCCTTGATGGAAGAAGTGTGTCCTTTTGTTATTAACTTTCACGCAGCATTTGTTTTCAGAATACATACTTTTGATCGTGCCGTATGTTCTCCCCCCTATTCTGCTCTCTAGTATTTTCAGCAATAGGCCTGGATGCCAGATGGAGTCGAAGGCTTTTTTGAAGTCCACAAGCAAGCAAAGATTTTGCCCTTGTTGGTGCACGTGCTTATAAATCAGGCTGTGTAGGGTATAGATGTGATCCGTGGTGCGGTGGTTTGGCAGGAAGCCTGTATGGCTCTTACTCAGTACACTCTGCTCTGTCAGGAAGGTGAGGATTCTGCTGTTCAAGATGCTGTTGAACAGTTTCCCCAGGGTGCTGCTGACACAGATTCCTCTGTAATTGGATGGGTCCATCCTGTCTCCTTTCTTGTGGATAGGGGTTATCAGTCCTTCGTTCCACAGTTCAGGGAAGTAGCCAGTAGTGAGGACCAGGTTGAACATTTTCAGTATTGCTTCTTGAATAGACGGATTGCTATACTTCAGCATCTCTTGTAGAATGCCATCTGGTCCGCTGGCTTTCTTGGTTTTTATTAGTTTTATTTTTTCTTTTATTTCCTGGATTGTGATTGTTATGTCCAGGGGGTTTTGGTTATCTTTTATAGTGTTCTCCAGTGATGTTTGTTTGGTGAGCATTTGTTTTTGTTCTTGCGTCAGGTTTTCTTCTGAGATTTCTTGGTAAAGGTCCTCAAAGTAGTTTTTCCAGATGTTACCATTCTGAATGGCAAGCTGTCTGTTATTCTGCTTTGTATCCAGATGTTTCCAGGTTTGCCAGAAAGTATTTTCATCTAATGCTTCTTCAATTCTTTCTAAATTTTTGGCAATGTGGTTTTGTTTTTTCTTCCTTAGGGTGTGCCTGTAGTGCTTCAGGTGTTGGTGGTACCTCATTCGTAGTTCAGTATTGTTTGGGTCTCTGTGTTTTTGGTTTGATATTGTTCGCAGGCTATGAATGTTGGAGAGTGGTGTGCTTGGTTGGTCTGGTCTCTTGATAAAGAGCAGGGTTTGATTGTGGTCTAATAGGGGTGATGCTAGTGTAACTATGAAAGCACTAATGGCTTGTGGGTCTATGTCGGTTATTGCGTAGTCCACTACGCTGCTGCCCAGCACAGAGTTATATGTGTATCTACCCAAAGAGTCTCCTCTTGTCCGTCCATTGATAATGTACAGTCCCAGACCACGACACAAGTTTAGGAGCTCTTTACCATTCTTGTTTGTTGCGCTGTCATAGCTGGTTCTTTGACTTGTCACAGAGCTACAGTGGCGGCCGACCTGAGTCTAAATCGGCTAGATCCGCGGTTC
Organism: Ascaphus truei; assembly: GCF_040206685.1. Taxonomy (NCBI): domain Eukaryota; kingdom Metazoa; phylum Chordata; class Amphibia; order Anura; family Ascaphidae; genus Ascaphus; species Ascaphus truei. The sequence goes on along the minus strand of NC_134501.1, from coordinate 29,442,344 downwards.
TCAGATTATCCCGTTTAGGTGCGTTTTTTTGTCATTTTCACCCGGAGTGAACTGCGTTATTTTCGCGCTCGTGATATTAGCATTTTATTCTCGCTGTCTGCAATACTGCAATGCCGTGTAAAAACTCAGGGGGGCGTTTGCGAGCTGTTGTCTTGGAAGTCTAATACCTTCGCGGTTCAACCTATGTCAGTACACAATCTGTGTGTGCGCGTGCAGTAATTGTAAATTTGCATATATAAAGTATACTGTACATGCATTTGCAGTGCTGTTCTGCAGTGCAGTATGTCTCAGTATGTCTCATTTGAATATTGTTGAAATGCATAGGCGTGTACTGTACTGTAACAGTGTCACACTTCGGCATATACAGCGCTCTCCCCTCGCTCAGCATAATTAACTGCACTGCAGGGTATTTCAACTTCTTATCTTCTCTACAATGCAGTTCATCTCTCCCACACCATTCCTTTGAACGTGACCAAATTTTTTTTAAATATTTAAAAAATAAAAAAATAAATTGTCATTTTTTTTTCTCCACAAGCCTGCAAAAACCATCTTACTGTATTACGATATTCAATCTGTGCTGTAGCTTTTGACTGCGACCCTGTGCGTTTGACTGCACATGGTTGATTTGTGTGCTTTTTACGTACTGTATTTGGGGGTGTATTATTATGATGAGATGCCTTTGAAATTAAAGTATGTATTTTAGCTTTACCTTTAACTTCATGCAGCTGTACCCTGTAGCCCCCTCCCCCACGAACGCTAGGTCAAGGATTTGAAATTCCACAGAGTCGTTAATTTTCTGAATCTTGCCATTCTGTTCTGAATCCGTCCATAGCCGAGCTACAAAGCCTCACTGCGCCTGCGTGTAATTCTCTTTGAGATGGGAATTTTGAGGCTTTGTTTACGGCAATGCATTGGAAAAACCCTTCTAGAATTTGATTTGCACAGAGCATCACCTCTCTATGCGCCTGTGTGTAATCCTCTTTCGGATGGGAGCTAGTATTATGATTTTTTAACTGTTATTTTATCCACAAGCCTGGAAAAACAATCTTGATATTACGATATTAAATCTGTGCGTTTGCCTGCACATGGTTGATTTGTGTGCTTTTTATGTACTGTATTTGGGGGGTGTCGGGATCAAATTACAGTATTATGATGAACTGCCTTTTGAAATTACTGTAATCTACAGTATGTTATTTCTTTGAACTGCTGCACAACTAATCCTTCATCCCTCCCCCACGCACACACAAACTCTTATCGACAGACACCTCCACAGAATCATTAATTTTCTGAAGTTAGTTAGTCATTGTGTTTTTAATCCGTCCCTAGCCGAGCGTCAATCGCCTCACTGCGCCTGCGTGTACTGTAATCCTTTTAGAGATGGGAGCTTGCTGCTTACTGCGCATGAGTCACCCAACCCCCTCTCTCCACAGAGTCGTTAATTTTCTGAATATTGCCATTGTGTAATCCTCTTTGAGATGGGAGCTAGCTGATAACTGAACATGACTCACCCCCCCCCCCCAACCCTTTGAGGCTTAGTTTACAGTAACACTTTGGAAAATCCCTTCTCAATTTTGAAAAGTAAATCTGATTTGCACAGCATTGTGAGAATTGAGAGTTAAAAAAACCATTAACTGATTAATGATGTTTTGTCATTCATTCTTATTCATTGGTGTACTGAAGGGGGGGGGGGTTGTGGTTGTTGTCAATGATTATGATTAGCAGGAATGTGAATAAATATTTATTTTATTTTATCAGGAACCAAAAAATACAAATATAAAAATAATCATGAATAATACATAATGCAGTTTTTATTAAGTTCTTCTGGCACATTTAAATTGGATAAACATTTAGAAAACATTTGTAAAACATGGGGAAACATGAATAATTATTTTTTCCGTCTTTATCTTGTGCCTCATTCTGTGTACAGTACAGTAGTTCATTGAAAGAGGAGAGGTTTTGTGTACATCATTACTGCTGTTTATATACTGTACATTTGACTGTACAAGCTGATTAGACTGGACACAACACCCCACCTCCCCCCAGGCCACCCTTTTTCCTGAAACGACAAGAAAACAAAAAATTAGTGCAGTTATGTGCGTACTGTATTATGGCATTGTGTGATGTGTAGTACTACTGTACATGGCTGTGCTGCTTTCTCTGGAAAAAAAAATTGAGCAGTTAGTAGGCAGTTACTGTAGTACTGTCAAACCAAACTAGTCTACTGTATACTGGAACTACTGTATACTCTGACTACTGTTAAATACTATGTACTGTAACCTGATGGCTGGTGCTGCTCTCTCTGTAAAGAAAAAACTGTAACTACTGTATACTCTGACTATTGGGAAAGAAAAAATCTGTGCCATACTTACCTGTATAATACTGTACTTACAATACTACAGCACAGTACTACTTTCCTGATGCTTGCCCATTACGCGTGATCACAATGGGCAACACAGTGGCAATATGGTCTATATATTTATTGCAGCGTTCCACGGTGAGTACATCATTCCAAAAACTCATTATGCCTTTCAACAACTCGTCCTTTTTGGAGGGTTTCGCCACTTTCCGGATATGGTCCTTCAGCTGATGCCAGACCATTTCGATCGGATTGAAGTCTGGCGATCTGTCATTGGAAAAAAAGGACAGTTAGTTTAAGAGATACAGTACACAGTAAAAACAGTGGAGAAAAAATGAGACGGTTCCCACACTTACTCCGCTGGCGTCTTCACCCAGTTGATACCGCGCTCAAGGATATACGCTGTTGACGCGGTGTGCTTCGGATCGTTGTCCTGGTAGAAGTGGTGACCATTGGGGAACTCGCTTGTGATGTATTGCAATATCTCAGGGACAATGTTGTCTTAGAAGAAAGCCTTATCCATGATTCCTATAGCAAGAAAAGAAAAGTGCTCAAAAAACTACACAATAGTACAGTGCATACAGTAAGGCTACACTAGTAAAGTACATTGAATAAGGCTACATTATACTGTATTTCATATATTTTACCTTCAAAGGTGACAATGCATCCTGGTCCACGCCTAGAGATGGCACCCCACACATGCAGCTTCACGGGGTGTTTTGGCTGCGGCTTCAAAGATATGCGGCCTTTTTTATGGAACGCAAAGCTTGCAAATCTCTCCAGTGACATAGTAGACTCATCAGTGAAGATGCAATCCTGGAAAGTTTCCCCACTGCCGATCCATGCCTGGGCCTGGACCACTCTTTTGATTTTGTTTGCGTCCCTTATCATGGGGTACGCTCTGTAAGGACAAGGAATAAATAATTTTAGCGGTACAGTACAGTTTCCTAAACAACACTTTTACCTCCTGTACTGTCCAGTACTAACCTCACACGTCCATATTTCCATCCAATGCTGCGTCTCATCTTCGTTATGCTGGTCTCGGATACAGTGAGATTGTTATTTTCCTGCAGAATGTATTTGACCCTTAATGCACTCTTCTCATCATTCTCCTCACTTATTTTGTCCACCAGAAGAGTTGTCTCCCTACAATGTAAAGAAAATATATTGTTCTATTAATAAATAATAAAAAATAATAAATATAAATATACAAAATATATATACTGTTGTAATATACATATACAAAATATATATAATGTTGTAATATAAATATAAATATACAAAATATAAATCAACAGAAATAACAATAATATTAGATACAGAACTGTAGATGTACAGTACATTTTTTGATCATTTTTTTTTTAAAGTTTTATAAATATACTTACGCGTTAGTTACCCTTGGTGCCCTTTTGCGTTCTCTGTTTTTTCCATGTGCATGATATCTCACGGTGATTGCTAACACAACGAGGCCAGAAGTAGCTAACCAGCATTGGATAGCAGCAATTCGGTGTCCGCTCGTGTACATCTCCTTAATTCGCATGCTGAGATCCTTGGAAATCTTTTTAACAAACATTGCTGCGAGTGGAAAGAAATACAAACACAAGAATGTATATTCGATGTTTAGTCTGTGTATTCAATGTGCAGTGAATCCACAAAATGGATGGTGTATTTATACGGTAATGACTCACATTAGAGTAAGCCCACTTTCAACACCTGTATCTCGCTGCCATGCATAAAAGGTTACACACTTTGCATAGCTCACCACTCGATGATGTTTATCTGAACTTGCCCTTGTCCAGATATTGCATTGTGCCACCTGCTTCCATGGAGCAACCCCGATTCTACGGACGCAGGAACCCACTCGCCTCTGTCAAGCAGAAAAAGCAAAAGGCGGTTGCCGTTTCCACGCCAAGGCAAAAGCGACAGGCTAAGGCCAATAAAGAAAACCTTCTGCTGACCCCAAAGGCTAAGGGTTTTCATAGACATCAGCCTTATTATGTCAAGAAGATTACCGGTGATATACTCTCGATGCAAAATGAATGGCAGCCAACCCATCGACTCTGCAGACAACTTCCTCACATACGCTTCGACGACTCTGCCGCCGCTGTCCTGTAAATCTTCAGCCCGTCTTCTCCACCCCTCGTCCTCGACGCTGCCGCCGCCCTCCCGGAAACCCACAGGCCATCTTCTCCAGTTCTATCCGACAACGCTGCCGCTGGTGCCTCTGAAATCCACGGGTCACTTTCTCCTTTGCTCTTAGATGACTCTGCTTCTCGCCCGGAAATCCAAAGGTCACTTTCTCCATCCCTCTACGACGACGCTGCGGCTTCTCCTCTACCGGATATCCACAGGTCACCTCCTCCACCCTTCTTCGACATCGCTGCCGCTTCTCTCCATGGAACCCCCATCTCATCCTCCGTAGCACCCAACCAGATGTCCACACGCCATGCACAAGAAGCAGCTCGTTAGACCGGATGCTGAATGGGATAAGTGTGGATATCCCTGGGAACTCTATTGTGCTGGCAAAGATAGATCTGCTTCTGGCGACAATGCTAAATGTGGAGCAACGGATGCTACATATTGATCAACGGATGCTACATATAGATCAAAGGATGCAACATATGGATCAACGGATGGATCGACGGATGGAGAAGATAGAGGCTGACATAGCGGGTATACATAATTTGCTCGGTGTTAATGCCCCTGGTTCCCCGACGCTGGAGCAGGGGGTGACATGGATGTGATGAATGGGACCTTCATCCCCCTTCCATCACCAAGCGCACCCCCTCCACCAGAAGATGTAGTGTACATGTATGCCGTTGAGGAGGACATGACAACCCCGTCAAGACGACGCCAGGAGACAACACGGCGACCAAGACTGGAGGAAAGCTTTCTCCCATACAACCTACCATCGCCCGTCGCCTCAAGCACACCCGCTCTCAAAAGACCTACAGTAGAGGCAGCGATTATTCTAACAAAAACCAGTGGCAATTCCCCAAAAGACCCAGGTACACCCAGGTACATTCTGAATACATGCCTTAAACTTTCCTTAAACTAGCCCCAGCATTTCTGCATTGATTAATGGCCTATCAGATTAACAGCGGGGGGTCCCTGGCAGTCCCATTCAAACTGAATTGGACTGCCAGGGATCCCTGCTGTGTTAATCCTATGGGTCGTTAGTCAATGCAGAAATGCCTTAAACGTGCCTCAAACTAGCCCAGAACATACCCAGCACATACCCAGCACATACCCAGAATGTAACCCGGCTAGTTTACAGCAAATGTTAGAATAAACGTTGCCTCTACTGTACATTCGCTCGCATCGATATGGTGCCCGACATCACCCTGTGCGATCTGCTACCGGCACTCAGGAAGAAGTATAGGGTGATGAGTGCTGGTGCACCCCACAAGTATGCTTTGTCACTTTTTAAGCACCATGTTCCCTACTCGATGTACTGCGACTGGGCCTTCAAAGTGAACTATGAAGGAAATCGCGTAAAAAAGGCGCTTCCTGCCAATTTAAGAAAGAACATTCTGGATGAACTGCAGCGCTTTTATCCAATTACAGATCCTGTAATGAAAAGCGTTCGAGACTGCATTAATGGCGTTTTGCGCCATGCAAGGAATCGGCCATGGATGGACAATGGGGTGGACTTTATGGTTTAATCACGGGAACTGTAAGACCATACTGTTGTGCTGAACTGTATTTAACTGTATTTAACTTACTGTTTTAACTTGCTGTACACACACACACAGGACCTGCACAATCCCAGTCCCTGAGGGCCGCAAACAGGCACGGTATTCAAGGTTGTCCTGAAAACCGGGCCTGTCTGCTGCCCTCGAGGACTGTACTGGTGCAGACTGTTTTGCACACCATCACAGATTTTTTTAAATCACAGGTAAGACCATACTGTTGTGCTGAACTGTACTGTACATGTTTTCACCTGCTGTACTTACTGTAAATAAAGGAGATGTTGTTGTGTGTTTTTAAATTTGTATTTATACAGAAATGTTTTAACTTGCGGTACACACACACAGGACCTGCACAATCCCAGTCCCTGAGGGCCGCAAACAGGCACGGTTTTCAAGGTTGTCCTGAAAACCGGACCTGTCTGCTGCCTTCGAGGACTGTACTGGTGCAGACTGTTTTGCACACCATCCCACTGTATATGTTTTGACTTGCCGTTCTTTCATAAAGGAGATGTTGCGTTTTGTATATTTTATGAATAAAGAATTTGTTTTTAAAACATGTGACTGTAAACCATACTGACTGACTGTAAATGTTTTTACTTTCTATGCATAAATGTTTTCACAACTGTAGCAGTAAACCATACACCTGTTGATGTTTTGAATTGCTGTGCACTTAAAATGTTTCTACATTGTACAGTATTTGTAAATAAATGTTTTTGTACTTACTCCACCAATAAAAGAACATGTTGATTTGTTTTACATTGTTCCATTGGCTCCTTTGCTACTGTAACAAAATACAGTGTTTCTAGAATGTCGAAGCATACTGCACTGTATACTGTAGGCATGCTCAGTATAAGAGTATTAAAAAAATAGAAGACACATATAGTACAGTACTGAATGTACTGGCACTGTAATACATGTTGAATAAATGCATAGTTTTTATTTTTTCGGGTTTATTACACAGTATACTGTATATAAAAAAGTATTGTATACTGTACGGCCGGAAAACATCAGCATACTGTTTCAGGTACAGTATTCTATCCTAATCAATAACAATGGGTACGTGGGTTTTTAAATCCGATTCAGCAATGTGAAGGCATTGTTACACAAAGCGATATTATCCATCGCAATCCCTCCATTTGCCGTTTTCTTTTCTGAGGAAAAACAAAAAGAAAAGTTTTACTGTAATGGTCAGCCCCCTAAAGAAGTTCCCAGCCAGTCCCACCAATAATTTTCTCAGGGGGTGTCTCCTGTTCACATGTGCATGCGCCTACCATCGATGTAATGACACGCATATGCGTTTCAAGAAGGTTCCAATGCGCATGCGCCTAGCGTTCCACCAATTGTTCAGTTTCTGCAGTACAATACTGTAAAAGCCGCTCAGCCAATGATATTGCTTACAGGAGAATCGCTTGACTTTTGAATCGCACCGATATTGATACTGTATTGTCAAAATAAAAAAAATCACAGAAAATAATACGGCAACAATACTCACCATAGAATTTTCCATTCAGCTGGTGCCTGCGCCGGTCCACTGCCAGTCCAGTGTTCTTGATCATCCATGTCGATAGTTTGCAGCGGGACTAGTCCACCTGTAGTCAGCTGATGAGGCTGGAAATTGCTTAGGCACATGCAAGCTTGATCGAAACTACATGCGAAAACCGGCTCAGGCTCAGGGTTGTAACTGACGGTGGGACCGTTATTGGAAGCCGGTGCTTGTGAATTGCTTGGCAGCGACTGTCGTTTCTTAGTTGGTTTTAACACGACCCTTCGCCTTTTGCCGCCTTCATGATCATAGATACCGGAAAAATCCAGTGATACACACTAATACCCTCCAAAAAATTGTGGCTCTATACGATAAAAACAGGGATCGCTACATAACCTTTTTCTTATTGCACGCTTCAACGTATGAGGAGATGGCGAAAATTTGTAAAAGTCATAGTTTTTCGATAAAATACTGATAAATTTGAACAACTGTTGCCATCTTATCATCTGTTGCATTAATTGCGGCCCATATCAAATACGCGTAACTTCTGTCGGGTTTTTGGAAAACGGGCTGCACTTGAACACTCATGGCGGGTCTCTGGAGAATACTTTAACCGAAACTGGTCTTTGTCTTTCTTTAATATGAAAGCCTAAATTGATACATTTTTGCAACCTCTTCCTTCAGTCTCAAGGCCAAGTTACAATAGCAAACTGTGGTATCTTTTTTTTTTTTTTTTATAACTTGTATTTTATTGGTGTGTAAATACATGATATACATGAAAAACATATCCAATACATGGTAAACAGGGTAGCATATATTACATATTTAATGAGCCCACGCGGTTTTTCGAGCCCTACTCCGCCGCGTAGGTAAAGATCTTATTTTAGGTGATGTGTATCCATGGTAAAATAATATTTGTTATAAACAAGGAAAAATAAATAAATAATATATAAAAAAAAACAAAAAAACGAAACACCTGCAAGTCGACACATTACTGAAGCGCATGCGCATTACAATTCATGGATATCTGCCATCTGGCGGACACGCTAAGAATTGCAACCTATTAAATCCGAACCATTCTCAATAAACGCATCAACCGCGCGTCAACCGCTCATGACCCGTGGCTGAGAACTCAAAATGAATGCGGCATGCTCCGGGTGAAGTGTGTAGCATTCCAGGAAAAAGCCAGGGAAAAAACGGCGATGTGTTAGACTCAGATGCGCCGCAGCAGTATATGCATGTGTCATTTCCAAAGATGTAGTTATTCCCATCTGAAGATATGTAGTCCTGTTCTCTGCCTGTTCTGGCGTTCAGGTCTCCACATATCAGCACTTTACCCAGGGTCTGAAAGTGGATTGCCTCTGTCTGCAGGGTCTTGAAAATGTCTGGATTGTAGTATGGGGAGTCGGAGGGGGGGGGGGGTGTATGCTGCACATAGGTATTGTGACGACTCAGGAGATTCCTTCTCTTCCTGGTCCCTCTTTCCCATCTCCTGTTACCCTTCCTACCCCTTCCCAAGCCTCTCCTTTATCCTCCACCTCTCTCCCTTTGCCACAGCGAGTACCCCACAGGTCCCGCATGCCCACGCGGTCCCTGAGTCCCTCTTACGATCCTCCCCGTGACCTCTCTCCTGCAGTGCCCGCATCACCTTCCCCCGTGGTGGCATCCATCCTGTCGCCCCCTCCCCGTGTGGTACCTGCAGCGCGGCGCTCTGCATGCCTGGTGACACGTCCGACTCATGCGCTCCCGCAACCCACGGGGAGCACGCTCACATGCCCCTCCGCTGACTCACCTGATCCCTCCGCTCTGCCGTTGCTCGCCATCGCACGGGCACAGGCCGCGCGCGCATTCCCCACTTCTTGGCTTCCTCCCTCTCATGCGGCCTTCCCGTGTTCCGTGCGGACCGCTCCTGTGTTGCAGCCAGTGCGCGCGCATTCCCAGCTTACAGGGGGTGTGCGCACAGACTCCTCTTATCATGTTTCCCCTGTCTCTGCCTCCCAAGCTTTACAGGCCATTCCTCCTGCTGTCCCTTCTGTCTCCTCCTCTTCTCTTTCTGACCTATCTCTGCCTTCTCCCACTTCTCTCTCTACTCCTCCCCTCTCTGTCATTGGTGCACCATCCTTTATAATCCCTGTCGGTCCACTTCTTCCTCGCTCTGCCTAGTTCCTGTTTCCCTGTGTGTACCTGACCTATGCTGTGCTCTCTCTCTACGTTCCTGTGTTTCCTGCTCCTTGCTATTTTGGATTTCCCTGGCTTTGACCCCTGCTTGTCCTGGACTACTCTGATCTCTGGTATCCCTGTGAACCCTGCTACGCTCATTACCTTGCTACCCTCTGGCTTCCTAGGACCTGGCTTACCCACTGACGACTCTACTCTCTGGACTCCTGAACATTGGTAAACGGACACGACTATTCTAACGGACATTCCTAAGCGTTGCAAGTATAACACTAACAACTTTTCCAACAGGCCCAGCAACGCTATACCACACTCCAGGCTCGCTCCCAGTGCTGTGGGTGTGTGGTATCATACCGTTCCCACCTCAGTACTGGGTCTAGCTTGGTCTGCGGGCATACAGGTGTGACATTATGCAGAGCCCAACAAATGCAGACCCCCTGAGGTGGGTACAAGTATTACCCTAGAGGCCTTACATTTCGTGAGCGATCAGCTGTCTACAGTCTCCCAGCAATTGGCCACCTTGTCACGTCAGGAAGGTCCCAAGGCTGCTGCACCAACAATGTCGACTACCTACACCAGCTCCGCTCCACGGATTCCCTCTCCTAATCGTTACGATGGTAATCCCCTCAACTGCCGCGGGTTTTTAAACCAATGTGAGGTGCAGTTTGAAATGTCTCCCTCCCTGTTTCCTACTGGTCGTGCTAAAATTGCTTACATATATGCTCTGCTGACCGGGGACGCTCTCACCTAGACATCTCCCCAATGGGAGCGTAAATGCGAAATAACACAAGATTACCCTTTATTCAGGCATGAATTTCAACTTGTGTTTGATACTCCCGCACGGCGCGAGACAGCCGTCTTCTCCCTCTTTCACATTTCTCAGGGCCGAAGATCTGCTGCCAAATACGCCATCATGTTCCACACGCTGGCGTCTGAAGTTCAGTGGAATGATGAAGCCCTCACCGCTGCGTACTGGCATACATATATATATTGTAGTTGCGCACCTATACTTTGTTCACCTTTTCACTACTCCTCTCCTGGCCCTGGAGGCACCAGAACCTATGCAGGTTGGCATAGGTTGGGTATTTGCTCGAATAAAGTGTGTCGGTGCAGTATGTCTATATTTAATTCTGCCGCCCACTTGGACATGTAGTCGTGAGTGGAGGGGCCTGCTGTTCTCTCCATACCAGCGTATATATTAGAGATCAAGGCTGTTTGATGTGTGCCTGTTCAGCAAAGCCTCTCGAAGTTGGTGAGGGGAGGATACTCAAATTTTGGGGACAATTTTTGGAGATAATGTCTAAATTGGAGATACTTAAATGGGCTCAGTTCTGGGGCCTCGTATTTTGCTCTTAATTCTTCAAAGTTCAGCAGCCTTCCATCGCTCAGTAGGTCGGCGACCACCCTAATCCCCTTCAGACAGAAATAGTCGAACTGCTTTGGTTCACATCCTGGGGGGAAGTGGGGGTTGTTGTGGATCGGAGAAAGCAGCGAGCCTGGAGCAGTAAGTTTAAACTTTGATCTGCATTTCCGCCAAACTTCCCAGGTGTGTCTGATGGCACCAAGGTCGAACCTACGGGGTGGTCTATCCCCCTTGTCTATGCACCAAAGTTGGGCCTGCAGGGAAGGCGTTTTTACGTAGTGGGATTCAATATCTCGCCAGCAATAGAGACCCAGGTGTGCGTTCCACACTTCGGCTTGCCTCAACTGGGCCGCTAAATAGTTCTTTGTGATATCTGGGACACCCAGGCCTCCTCTTCCTCTTGACGTCAGGAGGACCGATCTGGCCACCCTGGGCCTTTTGCCCTTCCAAATGAAATTAAACATTTTATTCTGGATGTTCTTAAGTTCAGGGCTGGGAACATGGATCGGGAGTGTCTGGAAATAGTATAACAATCTGGGGAGTATATTCATTTTTACCGAGATCATCCTTCCGATCCATGAGATCTTGTAGTCTTCCCATTTGTCCAGATCTTTTTTGATTTTCCTGAATAGAGCCGGGTAATTATATTTGTACAGTGATTGGTAGTTGCCTGATACATTCACTCCCAGGTATTTAATGTATGAGGAACTCCATCTATAATTAATATTCAGTTTCATTAAGTTAATTTCCGTTTCCGGAACATTTAAGTGTAGGGCTTCTGATTTCTCACTGTTAGTTTTGTAGTCCGAAATTGTGCCGAACTCCGCCAATTCTTTATGAAGGTTGGGGAGCGATGTTTGGGGGTGAGTTAGAGACAATATTATGTCATCGGCGAAGAGCGAGATTTTATAATTTGTGTCGCCAATTGGTACGCCCTGAATGTTTGCATTTTCGCGTATTTTGGTCGCCAGTGGTTCGATCGTCAGGGCGAAGAGGAGAGGGGACAAGGGGCAACCCTGCCTTGTGCGGACACGACTATTCTAACGGACATTCCCAAGCGTTGCAAGTATAACACTAACAACTCTTCCAACAGGCCCAGCAACGCTATACCACACTCCGGGCTTGCTCCCACTGCTGTGGGTGTGTGGTATCATACCGTTCCCACCTCAGCACTGGGGTCTAGCTTGGTCTGCGGGCATACAGGCGTGACAGGTATGTGTCAAATAGATGGGTGAACATGGAGCCTTTTATTTGTAGCCACAAGTGGGTATCTCCTCTCTTCATTGGTTTTATTTGGCTGTTAAGCTCCTCTTTGTACCATATTATGATTCCTCCTGAATGACGGCCTCGTTTCACACCTTTGTGTTTTTGTGCTGGGACTAGGAGCTGCCTATAACCCATAGGTATGAGAGACATCTCCTCTGATTGGAACCATGTTTCGTGGAGGATAAAAATGTCTACGCTCGTCAACTTGTTTATGAAGTCTGGATCTTGTGGTTTAGAACCAAATGTTGACGCATTCAGGCCCTGAATGTTCCAGCTGCTAATTTTAAAAGATCTCTCTCTCTCTCTCTCTCTCTCTCTCACCCAACTCTCTCTCACCCAACTCTCTCTGTCTCCCTCTTCTCTCTGTCACCCTCCTCTCTCTGTCATCCTCTCTCTCTCTGTCATCCTCTCTCTCTGTCTCTCTCTCTCTCTCTGTCACCCTCTCTCTCCCTGTCACCCTCTCTCTCTCTCTCTGTCACCCTCTCTCTCTTTTTCTCTCTCTCTTTCTCTCTCTTTCTCTCACCCCCTTTCTCTCTCACCCCCTTTCTCTCTCACCCCCTCTCTCTCTCACCCCCTCTCTCTCTCACCCCCTCTCTGTCTCTGTCACCCCCTCTCTCTGTCTATCACCCACACTCTGTCTTTCACCCATTTCAGAACATTTCAGTATTGCCAAAGCGTGAATAATAGGGGGTGGGGGACAATAATTACACGAATACTAGGGGTAGCTTATAATGATAGCACGGAATATGGTAGTAAGAGGACATGTGCAGAGGTACACAATGGAGACTGTTTTAAGGTGAAATTAAAACAAGGCTTTATTGTGCCTGTCGCTTTAAACACAGCAAAGAGCAACATAAGAGAAATAGTGAGCCAAACAAAAACCTGCCCCACTTTGGCATATATGTATCCTTATATTCCAGCCCTTTTTAACTGGGTGGCTACACAAGCTATTCATCAGCCCAAGTCATAAAGATATATATAGAAAACAGTCATTGGAAAATAAAGTCTTATCTGTTTGCTGAATTGCTGCCTTTTCTCCGGCTAAACAGCATCCAGGTTTAGAAGTCTTATTTGTCAGCTTCAGACATCTGTGTTATCTCGGTCAGTCTCACCTGGGAGACTCAGGAACCTCTGCTCTGTTTCCAAGTTCAGCTCAGATGTGAGCTAAGGAGTCTCACTTCCTGTCTCAAAGGCAGGCTTTTTCTAACACCTCTAATCAGCCAGGTGCTGGTAAATTAACCAGCACACTGCCGGATTACAGGCAAGTTTTCTGAACAGGGTAAGTCCCCTGTTACAATGGGTAACAGTTTCACATAGGGATGTGGGGGTTAGTGGACGTCTCTCAGCCTGTGGCAGGTGCTGATATTGTGTGCAGCCAGTTCTGCAGTGATTTCATCTTCCCCAAGGAGGATCGCTCCTTTTTGGTTCTCCTCTATATTATTAATGTTCTGGATTAGTGCAGTGAGTTTCTCTAGGTTGGCACTCCTCATTTCAGAGTATTGTGTGCAACGCAACAGGAAGTGTGTTTCATCTTCTACCTCTCCTAGCTCAAATCTTTGGCACAGTCTCATCTCCCGGGGCTTTCAGTTCTGTCTGGGTCTACCTGTTTCTATTTCTTGGCTGTGGGCATTTATTCTATACTGGCCTAGAGTGTGTCTCTCCTTTGTGTCTTTTACCTTCACTAGGTAGGGTGCCAGAGTGTATTCACTCTGTAGGCTGTGGTAGGTTTCCAGCTTCTTTGAGCGCTGGATATCATTTCCCCACTGTCACGGTAACTTATGACAAGATATAATATACACCAAATAACTGGGTTGAACTGAACACGGCTTTAGATATAATAAAGTATATTTATTCCTTAGATAGGTGAACACAGCAGACAGTACAAATAACAGACAAAGAGGTAACATTTACTTAGATAGTTGGAATGAAGAAGTAATCAAATAGCAATTCTCCAGCAATCAGGCATTAATCAGTTGGTAAAATGAAGACAAAAGACTGTAGGGCTGACACCAGTTTATATATCTTTTCAGCCCTATTCTTACTATTGAGTGCAGGCTATTGGAGAACAATTACCTGCACCCAATCTCTAACGTGGGAACATTGTTAACCCATGCCCCCCAGCTAGATGGCCCATGCGCACTGGGGGCCTGGGGGTCTCATTTCTGTAGCCCCACACCCAAGTCAGGGGCGCTAGTTAGTCTACCAGATGGGGTATCTGGTCAGAATACTCTTTGTTTGTAAGTGTCATTTATGGCACTTACAAACCACTCAAGCTCTGCACTCCTCTGCCCTAATGTATATGGTTAGGGAGGATGAGCCTTTGATCAGGGGGTCTGTTTTCGGATAATAGGTTGCCCCTCTGATCATTCCCATTCCACAGATGGCAGGAATATTCGTGGGCTTTTATCCCCGCCTTGAAACACAGTATAGTTTTTAATATAAAGACATATTAAAATAGCCGGTTCTGTTGGGCCCATACTAAAGTGACTCACCATAGTGGCCAAGTTTCATCCCGCTGCGACCCTCAGAACCGAAGATACGCAAATACAGTTTAAACATTTAATTTCTTAATCACAGGATTCTCTGCTTTAAAATAAATCTCGGTTTTTCACTCTTTCCCCATTGACATCAACGGACTCCGCCGCCATAGACTTTCAATGGGGCAATTCCACCATTGGCGTCTATGGGACTTCTCCGTCATAGCCTTTCAATGGGGGACCGCCGCCATTGATGTCTATGGGAAAATCACTGGTCTTTATAGTGGCCCACACTCCATCTGGTTGGTCAGAGAGGGATGGGAATGGTCATGCATTCATGCCGACACTGTGGCTTCATGCGACCCAAATCCCAGCCCTCTGGTCCTCCCAGAACCGGAGATATGGGCTTCCACTTTTCATGTTTTCGGACTTAGCTGTTTTCTCGTGCTGCTATTCTCTCCGCCATTGAAGTCAATGGCGCGACTCCTTTGGCTAGCGCGACCCTTTCTGGGGGTCCTGGATTCTTGGACTCGGTGGTGGTCAAGTGGGGGGGAACCTAAGAGCTAGGGGCAAAAATAATTTTATTTCTGGGTGCCCTAGAACTTGGGATTCCCACGCCACTTGTTGTTGAACTTGACCTAATAGTGTTGAAAGCTCTTTTTCAGACAATGTTTCCGCTTTGCGGTTTTGCGGTTTGGATGGCTGCTAACCTATTCCTGGAGATCGACGTCGAGGAATCTCCATTGAAGTCAATGGGCCCAATGACTTACAATGGAAAACCGCCGCTCCTCCTCTTGGACGCCACCTGCTGGTCTTCGAGGGAAACAGGTCAAAAACCGCTAGATCCGCCATTGAAATGAATTGCGCTCCAATGGCGACCTATGGGACTCTGAAAAATGGTGCCTGAAAAGGCGGGAACATGGAACAAAGGGCTATAATCACTTCCTAACTATTAACCCTTGCCCTCCCGGGTGGATCCCAGTGTGTGTGTGGTGCAGACACTTACATGGTGATAATACATTGTAACAGGGGAACCCACATTTTCATGTTGCAGCAAGGTAAAAACCACATTCCTGCACCGCAGTCCAGTTAACCCCTTGCCTCCCTGGTGATGTCAGGGGGTGGCCATATGGGGTGCAACTCCTTTAATACGGGGCCAATCCCCCTCTCCCTCTACACCCAAATAGTCACATACTGCTTCTTCATTTCGTTGGCGATTGAGTTGATTTGTTTTTTCGGCAGGTTTTTGATCTGTGTGGGGTTTTGTCCTTGGAGTGAGAGGACAAGTTGTTTGATGGCACAGGGTTTAGGAAGGAAGTCCTGGCTTCGCATTGCTCTGTAGCAGTAACACTGTGGGTGATTGTTGTTTAGGTGGGCCCAGAATGTCAGTGCTCTCTTCTGTACAGTGAGCAGTAGAGGAATGCGGCCCAGCTCAGCCTGACATGCATTGTTTGATGTACTCCTGTGTACTTGGAGAAGGTGTTTGCAGAATTCCAGATGCAGTATTTCTGTCGGGCTGGTATCCCATTTTGTGGAGTCTGGGTATGTTACAGGGCCCCACACCTCACTGCCATACAGAAGGATGGGTGTTATGATGCTGTTGAATATTTTCATCCAGATTCTTATTGGTGGTTTGAGATGGTACTGTACATCTGTTTCCTTATTGCGTAGAATGCTCTGCGGGCCTTCTCCTTCAGTGTATTTATGGTCAGGTTGAATTTCCCTGATGAGCTGATTGTTAGACCAAGGTATGTGTAGCTCGCTGTCTGTTCCAGTGCATGGTCGTCCAGTGTGAATTGCAATATGGTTGGATGTTTTTTAGATTTTTTCTGGAATACCATTATTCAGTTTTTTTCTAGGTTCACAGAGAGTGCCCAGGTCTGGCTGAATGTTTCTAGTATTGCCAGTTTCTGTTGGAGGCCTTGTTCTGTTGGAGACAGCAGGAGCAGGTCGCCTGCGTATAGTAGAGACTTAGAGAGTCATGCACTAAGCTCCGTTAAGTCACTTAGAACGCAAAGTGCTCTTAGAACGTGATTTTGCGCTGAACACGATGCACTAAGCCACGCAAACAGGCACTTTGCGCTCTAAAACTGACTTTTTTCCGGAATTTTTTATAAGTCCAATTTTGCTCGTTCGTTAACCTGTTTGCGTTAAATTCTGCCCTTAAGCGGGATGCACTAAGCAACGCAACCTTAGCGTACGTGAAAGTTGCTTTGATCAGAACACGTCAGCTCGAGGTAGACGCAAAAAAAGCTGGAATTAGAAAAAATGATTGCTTTTCATTTTTTCATGCGCAAAACCCATACAACAGGTGTCCCCGGCTGACCCCGGGGGGGGCCCCGAGGGAGCCCGGGGGTTGCACAAGTGTCCCCGGCTGACCCCCGCGGGAGTGCGGGGTCCCCGCGGCCGTCCCAGGGTCCCCGTGGGAGTCCTGGGGTAGCCGCGGGCCTGCGGTACCAATGTTGCGCCTCCAAAAATATCAAACAATATTTATAACTAAATACACCCCCCTAACACATCCAATACAGTAATGGGCAAAATTTATATTATCCACATATGGATAATAATGCATTTGCCCATTTTAAATACATATAACTTTCAATAAATACAGTAAAAACATATTACACTTACCTTTTACACCCACGATGAAGGCCATCTTCATCCTCATCTTCATTCTGCCCATGCCCCCTCTGATGCTGCAAAACATATACAAGAGTAAAAACATCCAATGTAATGTCCCCTAAGCCCTTAATCACCTTAGCAGTTATTAACCGCTACAGTCATTAAGGGGTTAACCCACCCTCACCCACCACTCGGGAGGCCTACATACCCTCCCCACTAACCCCCCACCCCATGAGGCCTAACTACCCTCACCCACTACCCAGCCGGGAGGCCTACCCACATACCCTTGGGGCCAATACCCCCTCCCCCCATCCCCAGTACCCACAATAAAAACACACTGCCCCACAATAAACATAATTCTATTTATTAAATACATAACCCATCCCCTGTGCCCCCCATAAATACATGATTTATCCTTTACATACAGGGTTCATACCCCAGGCCCACGGGAGTCACCGGTTGACCTGACGGGTCACCTCACAGACCTACAGGTTACCAGCATCATGTTTCACACAGGGTCTGGAGGCCTGTTGGTGGGTCCCTCCAGGCGCCATGGCCCACCAGGTGGTCTCCGCGGGTCACCGTGGGCAACAATGGGGTCCCCACGGTAAGCCCGTGGATGTCAGGGGGGCCCCGGGTCAAATCCACAGGTGTCTGAGGGGCCTCGGGTGGTTCCCACGGGAGTCTGGGGACCCACGATTGGTCCATATGGGTCCGCGGTGCCCCCACAGATGTGGGGCCACCAGTTCTTCCCCGCAGGTGTCCCCCGTGAACCCGCCTGCCTGATACCCATGAGAAGCCCGAGGAGACCTCAGGTGGTCTCCAGAGGTCTCTTACAAACCAAAAAGAACCAACCCTGTATGTAAAAAATATAAACCGGGCCTATACATTCAATACATACATCCCCCCCCCCTCCCCCCCAACACATACAATAATGTGCAAAATAACTATTATCCAGATATCGATAATAGATTATTTGCCCATTATGAAACACATAAAACATGCATAAATCAAAACATGAATTTGTAATCTTAAAATCACCACATTGCATGTTACAATAAATCCAGCAGCAATTGTAAATATAAACCAACAAACCAGCAGCTACACAAATGTATATGAAATGTCACACAATTGCATGAAATGTCACACAATTGCATGGAGTGTGTACATGATGCAATTAATCTGTGCAGCATGTAACACTATGCAAAATATATGTAACAATAAAATACACTATGAACAATGTCCCCTAACCACCAATGCCATCATGAAAATCAAATAGAAACTAAGCAACATCAATGAAGGAAAAAAAAGGTGATGTAAAAAAGCGCTAATGGGAATAACAATGTACCCTGTTAAGAGGGGGAACCCTATTGGTAGATAGGTAGCCTGGTGAACCTGATAGTACAATCAGATGAACAGCATAAATAAAAGAGAGATACCGGCGCCTGATCAGTCCACAAAGGATGGAAGTCCAGTAGAAATAGTCCCAAATCCAGGATGTGCTACAGTCACTGAATCTTTGAGTGCTCCGTTAGGAATTCATGCAGGGGATGTGGAACATGAAATAAAAGAAGAGAGAATTTAGTGCAACACAGCTAAACAGATTACACAGACATGAAAATGCAAGCTGGCTGACACAGGGGGACAAGATAGACAGACACAACTAGACAGACAACATTAAAGCAAAGCTAATGATAAAAGTTAATTTATTATAACTGAAAATAAAAAATAGGACAGGTTAAAATCTGAATAACACTCACAGGACGGCAGATGTAGATTCGCATAAGTCAATGTGAGCCGAAATCCACGTGTGGGGGGGTCGCAGGGTTCTCAGA
>NC_134501.1:29246893-29417875 GCF_040206685.1 Ascaphus truei | reverse complement strand
CCTCTCTCTCTCTCTCGCCCTCTCTCTCTCGCCCTCTCACTCTCACCCTCCTTTGCCCTCATCTCTCTCGTCCTCTCTCTCTCTCGTCCTCCTCTCTCGTCCTCTCTCACCCCCTCTCTCTCTCGCCCTCTCTAACTCTCGCCCACTCTCTCTCTCTAGCCCTCTCTCACCCTGTCTCGCCCTCTCTCGCCCTCTCTCTCTCTCGCCCTCTCTCTCACCCTCTCTCTCTCACCCTCTCTCTCTCTCGCCCTCTCTCTCTCTCTCGTCCTCTCTCTCGTCCTCTCTCTCTCATCCTCTCTCTCTCTTGTCCTCTCTCGCCCCCTCTCTCTCTCGCCCTCTCTCTCGCCCACTCTTTCTCTCTCTCGCCCTCTCTCTCGCCCTCTCTCCTCTCTCTCTCTCGCCTCTCTCGCCCTCTCTCTCTCTCGCCCTCTCTCTCTCGCCCTCTTCACTCTCACCCTCTCTTGCCCTCTCTCTCTCGTCCTCTCTCTCTCTCGTCCTCTCTCTCTCGTCCTCTCTCACCCCCTCTCTCTCTCGCCCTCCTAACTCTCGCCCACTCTCTCTCTCTAGCCCTCCTCTCACCCTGTCTCGCCCTCTCTCGCCCTCTCCTCTCTCTCGCCCTCTCTCTCTCTCACCCTCTCTCTCTCTCACCCTCTCTCTCTCGCCCTCTCTCTCTCGTCCTCTCTCTCTCTCGTCCTCTCTCTCTCTCGTCCTCTCTCTCTCGCGTCCTCTCTCGCCCCCTCTCTCTCTCGCCCTCTCTCTCTCCCTCGCCCACTCTCTCTCTCGCCCTCTTCTCTCTCGCCCTCTCTCTCTTGCCCTCTCTCGCCCTCTCTCTCTCTCTGCCCTCTCTCTCGCCCTCTCTCTCTCGCCCTCTCGCCCTCTCTCTCGCCCTCTCCTCCCCCTCTCTCTCTCACCCTCTATCGCCCTCTCTCGCCCCCTCTCTCTCTCGCCCTCTCTCTCTCTCGCCCTCTCTATTTCTCACCCTCTGTCGCCCTCTCTCACCCCCTCCTCGCTCGCCCTCTCTCTCGCCCTCTCTCTCACCCTCTCTCTCGCCCTCTCTCTCGCCCTCTCTCTGTCTCGCCCTCTCTCGCCCTCTCTCTCGCCCCCCCCCCCCTCTCTCTCTCTCTCTCTCTCTCTCTCGCCCCTCTCTCTCTCTCTCGCCCTCTCTCGCCCTCTCTCGCTCTCGCCCTCTCTCGCCCTTTCTCTCTCTCACCCTCACTTTCACCCTCTCTCTCTCGCCCTCTCTCTCGCCCTCTCTTTCTCTCTCTCGCCCTCTCTCTCTCACCTTCTTTCTCTCGCCCTCTCTCTCACGTCCTCTCTACCTCGTCCTCTCTCTCGTCCTCTCTCTCTCTCGTCCTCTCTCACCCCCTCTCTCTCGCCCTCTCTCTCTCTCGCCCACTCACTATCTCTCGCCCTCTCTCTCTCTCACCCTCTCTCTCTCTCACCCTCTCTCGCCCTCTCTCTCTCTCGCCCTCTCTCTCGCCCTCTCTCTCTCTCGCCCTCTCTCACCCTCTCTCTCTCTTCGCCCTCTCTCTCTCACCCTCTCTCTCTCTCGCCCTCTCTCTCTCGTCCTCTCTCTCTCTCTCGCCCTCTCTCTCTCTCGCCCTCCTCGCCCTCCCTCGCCCCTCTCTCTCCCTCTCTCTCTCTTGCCCTCTCTCTCGCCCTCTCTCTCTCTCGCCCTCTATCT
Source organism: Ascaphus truei (assembly GCF_040206685.1). Classification (NCBI taxonomy): domain Eukaryota; kingdom Metazoa; phylum Chordata; class Amphibia; order Anura; family Ascaphidae; genus Ascaphus; species Ascaphus truei. The sequence continues at coordinate 29,416,191 of NC_134501.1, read as the reverse complement.
CTCTCGCCCTCTCTTGCCCTTGCTCGCCCTCTCTCTCGTCCTCTCTCTCTCTCGTCCTCTCTCGCCCCCTCTCTCTCTCACCCTCTCTCTCTCGCCCTCTCTATTTCTCACCCTCTGTCGCCCTCTCTCATCCTTTCTCTCGCCCTCTCTCTCGCCCTCTCTCTCTCTCTCTCGCCCTCTCTCGCCCTCTCTCGCCCTCTCTCTCTCGCCCCCCCCTCTCTCTCTCTATCTCTCGCCCTCTCTATCTCTCTCGCCCTCTCTCTCGCCCTCCTCCTATCTCTCGCCCTCTCTCTCTCTTGCCCTCTCTATCTCTCGCCCTCTCTATCTCTCCACCCTCTCTCTCTCCCTCTCTCTCTCACCTCTCTCTCTCTCGCCCTCTCTATCTGTCGCCATCTCTCTCTCTTGCCCTCTCTCACCCTCTCTCGCCTTCTCTCTTTCTCTCTCTCACCCTCTCTCGACCTCTCTCTCTCTTGCCCTCTCTCGCCCTCTCTCGCCCTCTCTGTCTCTTACCCTCTCTCGCCCTCCTCTCATCTTCTCTCGCCCTCTCTCGCCCTCTCTTGCCCTCACCCTCTCTCTCCCTCTCTCGCCCTCTCTCTCTCTCGCCCTTTCTCTCTCTCCGCCCTCTCTCTCACCCTCTCTCTCGCCCTCTCTCTCTCTCGCCCTCTCTCGCCCTCTCTCTCCCTCGCCCTCTCTCTCTCACCCTCTCTCTCTCTCGCCCTCCTCTCTCTCTCTCGTCCTCTCTCTCGTCCTCTCTCTCTCATCCTCTCTCTCTCTCGTCCTCTCTCGCCCCTCTCTCTCTCGCCCTCTCTCTCGCCCACTCTCTCTCTCTTGCCCTCTCTCTATCTCGTCCTCTCTCGCCCTCTCTCTCTCTCTCTCGCCCTCTCTCTCCGCCCTCTCTCTCTCTCTCTCGCCCTCTCTCGCCCTCTCTCTCTCTCGCCCTCTCTCTCTCGCCCTCTCACTCTCACCCTCTCTTGCCCTCTCTCTCTCGTCCTCTCTCTCTCTCGTCCTCTCTCTCTCTCGTCCTCTCTCACCCCCTCTCTCTCGCCCTCTCTCTCCTCTCTCGCCCACTCACTATCTCTCGCCCTCTCTCTCTCTCGCCCTCTCTCTCTCTCGCCCTTTCTCTCTCTCGCCCTCTCTCTCACCCTCTCTCTCCGCCCTCTCTCTCTCTCTCTCGCCCTCTCTCGCCGTCTCTCTCCCTCGCCCTCTCTCTCTCACCCTCTCTTCTCTCTCGCCCTCTCTCTCTCTCTCGTCCTCTCTCTCGTCCTCTCTCTCTCATCCTCTCTCTCTCTCGTCCTCTCTCGCCCCCTCTCTCTCTCGCCCTCTCTCTCGCCCACTCTCTCTCTCTTGCCCTCTCTCTATCTCGTCCTCTCTCGCCCTCTTCTCTCTCTCTCTCGCCCTCTCTCTCGCCTCTCTCTCTCTCTCTCGCCCTCTCTCGCCCTCTCTCTCTCTCGCCCTCTCTCTCTCGCCCTCTCACTCTCACCCTCTCTTGCCCTCTCTCTCGTCCTCTCTCTCTCTCGTCCTCTCTCTCTCGTCCTCTCTCACCCCCCTCTCTCTCTCGCCCTCTCTAACTCTCGCCCACTCTCTCTCTCTAGCCCTCTCTCACCCTGTCTCGCCCTCTCTCCGCCCTCTCTCTCTCTCGCCCTCTCTCTCACCCTCTCTCTCTCTCTCGCCCTCTCTCTCTCTCACCCTCTCTCTCTCTCTCGCCCTCTCTCCTCTCTCACCCTCTCTCTCTCTCCTCACCTCTCTCTCTCGCCCTCTCTCTCTCGTCCTCTCTCTCTCTCGTCCTCTCTCTCTCTCGTCCTCTCTCTCTCCTCTCGCGTCCCTCTCTCGCCCCTCTCTCTCTCGCCCTCTCTCTCTCTCGCCCACTCTCTCTCTCGCCCTCTCTCTCTCGCCCTCTCTCTCTTGCCCTCTCTCGCCCTCTCTCTCTCTTGCCCTCTCTCTCGCCCCTCTCCCTCTCTCGCCCTCTCGCCCTCTCTCTCGCCCTCTCTCCCCCTCTCTCTCTCACCCTCTATCGCCCTCTCTCGCCCCCTCTCTCTCTCGCCCTCTCTCTCTCTCGCCCTCTCTATTTCTCACCCTCTGTCGCCCTCTCTCACCCTCTCGCTCGCCCTCTCTCTCGCCCTCTCTCATCCTCTCTCTCTCTCGCCCCCTCTCTCTCTCGCCCACTCTCTCTCTCCTTACCTTTTTTTTTTTTTTTTTTGTCTGTGTAATCTGTTTAGCCGGTATCTCTCTTTTATTAAAGCAACATCAATACAATTACCATCAATCAATTAATCCATTTCCTAAACCAATTACAATACAATACAAATAAATTATACAATTCCCCGCCCTCTCTCGACCTCTCTCTCGCCCTCTCTCACTCCTCTCTCGCCCTCTTCTCGCCCCTCTTCGGCTCTCTCTCTCTCTCGCCCTCTCTTCTCTCGCCCTCTCTCTCTCGCCCTCTCTCTCTCGCCCTCTCTCTCGTCCTCTCTCATCCTCTCTCTCTCTCGCCCCCTCTCTCTCTCGCCCACTCTCTCTCTCTCGCCCTCTCTCTCTCTCGCCCTCTCTCTCTCCCTCTCTCGCCCTCTCTCTCTCTCGCCCTCTCTCTCGCCCTCTCTCTCGCCCTCTCTCTCGCCCTCTCTCTCTCTCTCTCTCTCGCCCTCTCTCGCCCCTCTCTCTCTCTCGCCCTCTCTCTCTCACCCTCTCTCTCTCTCGCCCTCTCTCTCTCTCTCGTCTCTCCTCTCGTCCTCTCTCTCTCATCCTCTCTCTCTCTCGTCCTCTCTCGCCCCCTCTCTCTCTCGCCCTCTCTCTCGCCCACTCTCTCTCTCTCTCGCCCTCTCTCTCGCCCTCTCTCTCTCTCTCTCTCTCGCCCTCTCTCGCCCTCTCTCTCTCTCGCCCTCTCTCTCTCGCCCTCTCACTCTCACCCTCTCTTGCCCTCTCTCTCTCGTCCTTCTCTCTCTCTCGTCCTCTCTCTCTCTCGTCCTCTCTCTCTCGGTCCTCTCTCACCCCCTCTCTCTCTCGCCCTCTCTAACTCTCGCCCACTCTCTCTCTCTAGCCCTCTCTCACCCTGTCTCTCCCTCTCTCGCCCTCTCTCTCTCTCGCCCTCTCTCTCTCTCACCCTCTCTCTCTCTCACCCTCTCTCTCTCGCCCTCTCTCGTCCTCTCTCTCTCTCGTCCTCTCTCTCTCTCGTCCTCTCTCTCTCGCGTCCTCTCTCGCCCCCCTCTCTCTCTCGCCCTCTCTCTCTCTCTCTCGCCACTCTCTCTCTCGCCCTCTCTCTCTCCGCCCTCTCTCTCTTGCCCTCTCTCGCCCTCTCTCTCTCTTGCCCTCTCTCTCGCCTCTCTCTCTCGCCCTCTCGCCCTCTCTCTCGCCCTCTCTCCCCTCTCTCTCTCACCCTCTATCGCCCTTTCTCGCCCCCCTCTCTCTCTCGCCCTCTCTCTCTCTCGCCCTCTCTATTTCTCACCCTCTGTCGCCCTCTCTCACCCTCTCGCTCGCCCTCTCTCTCGCCCTCTCTCTCACCCTCTCTCTCGCCCTCTCTCTCGCCCTCTCTCTGTCTCGCCCTCTCTCGCCCTCTCTCTCTCTCGCCCCCCCCCCCTCTCTCTCTCTCTCTCTCTCTCTCGCCCTCTCTCTCTCTCTCCTCGCCCTCTCTCGCCCTCTCTCGCCCTTTCTCTCTCACCCTCACTTTCACCCTCTCTCTCTCGCCCTCTCTCTCGCCCTCTCTTTCTCTCTCTCGCCCTCTCTCTCTCACCTTCTTTCCTCTCGCCCTCTCTCTCACGTCCTCTCTACCTCGTCCTCTCTCTCGTCCTCTCTCTCTCTCTCATCGACTCTCACCCCCTCTCTCTCGCCCTCTCTCTCTCTCGCCCACTCACTATCTCTCGCCCTCTCTCTCTCTCACCCTCTCTCTCTCTCACCCTCTCTCGCCCTCTCTCTCTCTCGCCCTCTCTCTCGCCCTCTCTCTCCTCTCGCCCTCTCTCACCCTCTCTCTCTCTCGCCCTCTCTCTCTCACCCTCTCTCTCTCTCGCCCTCTCTCTCTCGTCCTCTCTCTCTCTCGCCCTCTCTCTCTCTCGCCTCCCTCGCCCTCCCTCGCCCTCTCTCTCCCTCTCTCTCTCTTGCCCTCTCTCTCGCCCTCTCTCTCTCTCGCCCTCTATCTCTCTCGCCCTCTCTTGCCCTTGCTCGCCCTCTCTCTCGTCCTCTCTCTCTCTCGTCTCTCTCGCCCCTCTCTCTCTCACCCTCTCTCTCTCGCCCTCCTCTATTTCTCACCCTCTGTCGCCCTCTCTCATCCTTTCTCTCGCCCTCTCTCTCGCCCTCTCTCTCTCTCTCTCGCCCTCTCTCGCCCTCTCTCGCCCTCTCTCGCCCTCTCTCTCTCGGCCCCCCCCCTCTCTCTCTCTATCTCTCGCCCTCTCTATCTCTCTCGCCCTCTCTCTCGCCCTCTCTATCTCTCGCCCTCTCTCTCTCTTGCCCTCTCTATCTCTCGCCCTCTCTATCTCTCACCCTCTCTCTCTCCCTCTCTCCTCTCACCCTCTCTCTCTCTCGCCCTCTCTTATCTGTCGCCATCTCTCTCTCTTGCCCTCTCTCACCCTCCTCTCGCCTTCTCTCTTTCTCTCTCTCACCCTCTCTCGACCTCTCTCTCTCTTGCCCTCTCTCGCCCTCCTCTCGCCCTCCTCTCGCCCTCTCTGTCTCTTACCCTCTCTCGCCCTCTCTCATCTTCTCTCGCCCTCTCTCGCCCTCTCTTGCCCTCACCCTCTCTCGCCCTCTCTCGCCCTCTCTCTCTCTCGCCCTTTCTCTCTCTCGCCCTCTCTCTCTCTCTCTCTCTCGCCTCTCTCTCTCTCGCCCTCTCTCTCTCTCTCTTGCCCTCTCTCTCTCGCCCTCTCTGTCGCCCTCTCTCTCTCTCGCCCTTTCTCTCTCTCGCCCTCTCTCTCTCTCTCTCTCGCCCTTTCTCTCTCTCGCCCTCTCTACTCTCTCTCTCTCTCCGCCCTCTCTCTCTCTCGCCCTCTCTCTCTCTCATCCTCTCTCACCCTCTCTCGCCTTCTCTTGCCCTCATCCTCTCTCACCCTCTCTCGCCCTCTCTTGCCCTCACCCTCTCTCGCCCTCTCTCGCCCTCTCTTGCCCTCACCCTCTCTCGCCCTCTCTCACCCTCTCTCTCTCGCCCTCATCGCTCTCTCGCTCTCTCGCCCTCTCTCTCTCTTGGCCTCTCTGTTTCCCTCTCTCTCTCGCCCTCTCTCTCTCTCGCCCTCTCTCTCTCTCTTGCCCTCTCTCTCTCTCTCTCGCCCTCTCTCTCGCCCTCTCTCTCTCTCACCCTCTCTCTCTCTCTCTTTTTGCCCTCTCTCTCTCTCGTCCTCTCTCTCTCTCGCCCTCTCTCGCCCTCTCTCACCCTTTCTCTCTCTCACCCTCACTTTCACCCTCTCTCTCTCTCGCCCTCTCTCTCGCCCCTCTCTTTCTCTCTCTCGCCCTCTCTCTCTCACCTTCTTTCTCTCGCCCTCTCTCTCACGTCTCTCTACCTCGTCCTCTCTCTCGTCCTCTCTCTCTCTCATCGACTCTCACCCCCTCTCTCTCGCCCTCTCTCTCTCTCGCCCACTCACTATCTCTCGCCCTCTCTCTCTCTCATCCTCTCTCTCTCTCACCCTCTCTCGCCCTCTCTCTCTCTCGCCCTCTCTCTCGCCCTCTCTCTCTCTCGCCCTCTCTCACCCTCTCTCTCTCTCGCCTCTCTCTCTCACCCTCTCTCTCTCTCGCGCCCTCTCTCTCTCGTCCTCTCTCTCTCTCGCCCTCTCTCTCTCTCGCCCTCCCTCGCCCTCCCTCGCCCTCTCTCTCCCTCTCTCTCTCTTGCCCTCTCTCTCGCCCTCTCTCTCTCGCCCTCTATCTCTCTCGCCCTCTCTTGCCCTTGCTCGCCCTCTCTCTCGTCCTCTCTCTCTCTCGTCCTCTCTCGCCCCCTCTCTCTCTCACCCTCTCTCTCTCTCGCCCTCTCTATTTCTCACCCTCTGTCGCCCTCTCTCATCCTTTCTCTCGCCTCTCTCTCGCCCTCTCTCTCTCTCTCTCGCCCTCTCTCGCCCTCTCCTCGCCCTCTCTCGCCCTCTCTCTCTCGCCCTCTCTATCTCTCTCGCCCTCTCTCTCGCCCTCTCTATCTCTCGCCCTCTCTCTCTCTTGCCCTCTCTATCTCTCGCCCTCTCTATCTCTCACCCTCTCTCTCTCCCTCTCTCTCTCACCCTCTCTCTCTCTCGCCCTCTCTATCTGTCGCCATCTCTCTCTCTTGCCCTCTCTCACCCTCTCTCGCCTCTCTCTTTCTCTCTCTCACCCTCTCTCGACCTCTCTCTCTCTTGCCCTCTCTCGCCCTCTCTCGCCCTCTCTCGCCCTCTCTCGCCCTCTCTGTCTCTTACCCTCTCTCGCCCTCTCTCATCTTCTCTCGCCCTCCTCTCGCCCTCCTCTTGCCCTCACCCTCTCTCGCCCTCTCTCGCCCTCTCTCTCTATCGCCCTTTCTCTCTCTCGCCCTCTCTCTCTCTCTCTCGCCCTCTCTCTCTCTCGCCCTCTCTCTCTCTCTCTTGCCCTCTCTCTCTCGCCCTCTCTGTCGCCCTCTCTCTCTCTCGCCCTTTCTCTCTCTCGCCCTCTCTCTCTCTCCTCTCTCTCTCTCGCCCTTTCTCTCTCTCGCCCTCTCTCTCTCTCTCTCTCTCGCCCTCTCTCTCTCTCGCCCTCTCTCTCTCTCATCCTCTCTCACCCTCTCTCGCCTTCTCTTGCCCTCATCCTCTCTCACCCTCTCTCGCCCTCTCTTGCCCTCACCCTCTCTCGCCCTCTCTCGCCCTCTCTTGCCCTCACCCTCTCTCGCCCTCTCTCACCCTCTCTCTCTCGCCCTCTCGCTCTCTCGCTCTCTCGCCCTCTCTCTCTCTTGGCCTCTCTGTTTCCCTCTCTCTCTCGCCCTCTCTTTCTCTCGCCCTCTCTCTCTCTCTTGCCCTCTCTCTCTCTCTCTCGCCCTCTCTCTCGCCCTCTCTCTCTCTCACCCCTCTCTCTCTCTCTCTTTTGCCCTCTCTCTCTCTCTGTCCTCTCTCGCCCTCGCCCTCTCTCGCCCTCTCCCTTCTCTCTCGCCCTCTCTCTCTCTCTCGCCCTCCTCTCGCCCTCTTCCTTTCTTGCCGTCTCTCACACCACTCTCGCCCTCTCTCACCCTCACTCGCCCTCCTCTCACCCTCCTCCTCGCCCTCTCTCTCTCTCGCCCTCTCGCTCTCGCCCTCTCTCTTGCCCTCTCTCGCCCTCTCTCTCTCTCGCCCTCTCTCTCACCCTCTCTATCTCTCTCACCCTCTCTCGCCCTCTCTCTCTCTCGCCCTCTCTCTCTCACCCCCTCTCTCTCTCGCCCTCTCTCTCTCTCTCATCCTCTCTCTCTCTCGTCCTCTCTCTCTCTCGTCCTCTCTCTCTCTCGTCCTCTCTCTCCCCTCTCTCTCTCGCCCTCTCCTCTCTCGCCCACTCTCTCTCTCTCGCCCTCTCTCTATCTTGTCCTCTCTCGCTCTCTCTCGCCCTCTCTCTCTCTCTCGCCCTCTCTCTCTCGCCCTCTCTCTCGCGTCCTCTCTCACCCCCTCTCTCTCTCGCCCACCCCCTCTCTCTCTCGCCCTCTCTTACTCTTGCCCACTCTCTCTCTCTAGCCCTCTCTCACCCTCTCTTGCCCTCTCTCACCCTCTCTCTCTCGCCCTCTCTCTCGCCCTCTCTCTCTCTCTCTCTCTCTCTCTCTCTCTCCCTCTCTCTCTCTCTCTCACCCTCTCTCTCTCTCGCCCTCTCTCTCTCGTCCTCTCTCTTTCTCGTCCTCTCTCTCTCGTCCTCTCTCTCTCTCGTCCTCTCTCGCCCCCTCTCTCTCTCACCCTCTCTCTCTCGACCACTCTCTCTCTCTCGCCCTCTCTCTCTCGCCCTCTCTCTCTCGCCCTCTCTCTCTCGCCCTCTCTCGCCCTCTCTCTCGCCCTCTATCTCTCTCGCCCTCTCGCCCTCTCTCTCGCCCTCTCTCGCCCTCTCTCTCTCGCCCTCTCTCGCCCTCTCTCAGTCCACTCTCTCTCGTCCTCTCTCGCCCCCTCTCTCTCTCGCCCTCTCTATTTCTCACCCTCTGTCGCCCTCTCTCACCCTCTCTCTTGCCCTCTCTCTCGCCTTCTCTCACCCTCTCTCTCGCTCCCTCTCTCTCTCGCCCTCTCTCTGTCTCGCCCTCTCTGCCCTCTCTCTGTCTCGCCCTCTCTCGCCCTCTCTCTCTCTCGCCCCCCTCTCTCTCTCTCTCTCTCTCTCTCTCTCGCCCTCTCTCTCTCTCTCTCGCCCTCTCTCGCCCTCTCTCGCCCTCTCTCTCTCTCACCCTCTCTCTCGCACTCTCTCTCTCGCCCTCTCTTGCCCTCTCTTTCTCTCTCTCGCCCTCTCTCTCTCGCCCTCTTTCTCTCGCCCTCTCTCTCACGTCCTCTCTCTCTCATCCTCTCTCTCGTCCTCTCTCTCTCTCGTCCTCTCTTGCCCCCTCTCTCTCGCCCTCTCTCTCGCCCACTCACTATCTCTCGCCCTCTCTCTCTCTCGCCCTCTCTCACCCTCTCTCGCCCTCTCTCTCTCTCGCCCTCTCTCTCTCTCCGCCCTCTCTCGCCCTCTCTCGCCCTCTCTCGCCCTCTCTCGCCCTCTCTCGCCCTCTCTCGCCCTCTCTCGCCCCTCTCTCTCTCGCCCTCTCTCTCTCTCGCCCTCTCTTGCCCTCGCTCGCCCTCTCTCTCGTCCTCTCTCTCTCTCGTCCTCTCTCTCTCGTCCTCTCTCGCCCCCTCTCTCGCCCTCTCTCTCTCGCCCTCTCTATTTCTCACCCTCTGTCGCCCTCTCTCACCCTCTCTCTCGCCCTCTCTTTCGCCCTCTCTCTCTCTCTCTCGCCCTCTCTTGCCCTTTCTCGCCCTCTCTCTCTCGCCCCCCCTCTCTCTCTCTATCTCTCGCCCTCTCTATCTCTCTCTCTCTTGCCCTCTCTCTCGCCCTCTCTATCTCTTGCCCTCTCTCTCTCTTGCCCTCTCTATCTCTCGCCCTCTCTATCTCTCGCCCTCTCTATCTCTCACCCTCTCTCTCTCTCGCCCTCTCTCTCTCTCTCGCCCTCTATCTCTCTCGCCCTCTCGCCTCTCTCTCGCCCTCTCTCGCCCTCTCTCTCTCGCCCTCTCTCGCCCTCTCTCGTCCACTCTCTCTCGTCCTCTCTCGCCCCTCTCTCTCTCGCCCTCTCTATTTCTCACCCTCTGTCGCCCTCTCTCACCCTCTCTCTTGCCCTCTCTCTCGCCTTCTCTCACCCTCTCTCTCGCTCCCTCTCTCTCTCGCCTCTCTCTGTCTCGCCCTCTCTCGCCCTCTCTCTGTCTCGCCCTCTCTCGCCCTCTCTCTCTCTCGCCCCCCTCTCTCTCTCTCTCTCTCCTCTCCTCTCTCGCCCTCTCTCTCTCTCTCTCGCCTCTCTCGCCCTCTCTCGCCCTCTCTCTCTCTCACCCTCTCTCTCGCACTCTCTCTCTCGCCCTCTCTTGCCCTCTCTTTCTCTCTCTCGCCCTCTCTCTCTCGCCCTCTTTCTCTCGCCCTCTCTCTCACGTCCTCTCTCTCTCATCCTCTCTCTCGTCCTCTCTCTCTCTCGTCCTCTCTTGCCCCTCTCTCTCGCCCTCTCTCTCGCCCACTCACTATCTCTCGCCCTCTCTCTCTCTCGCCCTCTCTCACCCTCTCTCGCCCTCTCTCTCTCTCGCCCTCTCTCTCTCTCGCCCTCTCTCTCTCTCGCCCTCTCTCGCCCTCTCTCGCCCTCTCTCGCCCTCTCTCGCCCTCTCTCGCCCTCTCTCGCCCTCTCTCGCCCTCTCTCGCCCCTCTCTCTCTCGCCCTCTCTCTCTCTCTCGCCCTCTCTTGCCTCGCTCGCCCTCTCTCTCGTCCTCTCTCTCTCTCGTCCTCTCTCTCTCGTCCTCTCTCGCCCCCTCTCTCGCCCTCTCTCTCTCGCCCTCTCTATTTCTCACCCTCTGTCGCCCTCTCTCACCTCTCTCTCCTCGCCTCTCTTTCGCCTCTCTCTCTCTCTCTCGCCCTCTCTTGCCCTTTCTCGCCCTCTCTCTCTCGCCCCCCCTCTCTCTCTCTATCTCTCGCCCTCTCTATCTCTCTCTCTCTTGCCCTCTCTCTCGCCCTCTCTATCTCTGCCCTCTCTCTCTCTTGCCCTCTCTATCTCTCGCCCTCTCTATCTCTCGCCCTCTCTATCTCTCACCCTCTCTCTCTCTCGCCCTCTCTCTCTCTCGCCCTCTCTCGCCTTCTCTCTTTCTCTCTCTCACCTCTCTCGACCTCTCTCTCTCTTGCCCTCTCTCGTCCTCTCTAATCCTCTCTCGCCCTCTCTCGCCCTCTTCTCACCCTCTCTCTCTCTCGCCCTTTCTTTCTCTCGCCCTCTCTTGCCCTCGCCCTCTCTCACCCTCTCTCTCTCTCGCCCTTTCTCTCTCTCGCCCTCTCTCTCGCCCTCTCTCTCTCTCGCCCTCTCTGTCGCCCTCTCTCTCTCTCGCCCTTTCTCTCTCTCGCCCTCTCTCTCTCTCCGCCCCCTCTCTCTCTTGCCCTCTCTCACCCTCGCCCTCTCTCGCCCTCTCCCTCTCTCTCGCCCTCTCTCATCCTCTCTCACCCTCTCTCGCCTTCTCTGCCCTCACCCTCTCTCACCCTCTCTCGCCTCTCTTGCCCTCACCCTCTCTCGCCCTCTCTCGCCCTCTCTTGCCCTCACCCTCTCCTGCCCTCTCTCACCCTCTCTCTCTCTCTCGTCCTCTCGCTCTCTCGCCCTCTCTCTCTCTCGCCCTCTCTGTCGCCTCTCTCTCTTGCCCTCTCTCTCTCTCGCCCTCTCTCTCTCTCTCTCGCCCTCTCTCTCTCTCACCCTCTCTCTCTCTCTCTTTTGCCCTCTCTCTCTCTCGTCCTCTCTCGCCCTCCCCCTCTCTCGCCCTCTCCCTCTCTCTCGCCCTCTCTCGCCCTCTTCCTCTCTCGCCAACTCTCGCCCTCTCTTGCCCTCACTCGCCCTCTCTCACCCTCTCTCGCCCTCTCTCTCTCTCTCGCCCTCTCGCTCTCGCCCTCTCTCTTGCCCTCTCTCTCTCACCCTCTCTCTCGCCCTCTCTCTCTCGCCCTCTCTCTCTTGCCCTCTCTCTCTCTCGCCCTCTCTCTCTCGCCCTCTCTCTCTCTCGCCCTCTCTCTCTCTCGTTGTTCTGTGTATTGTTTTTATTGTGGGTAGTGGGGGTGGGTGAAGGGGTTATTGTCCCCAAGGGAGGGTGGGTAGGCCTCCAGGGTGGTTAGTGGGAGAGGGTGGTTAGGCCTCCTGAGTAAGTGGTGGGGGAGGGTGGGTTAACCCCTTAATTACTATAGTGGTTAATAACTGCTAAGGTGATTAAGGGGTTAGGGGACATTTTATTGGCTCTTTTTATCCTTGTGTATGTTTCTCTGCATCGGAGGACATGTAGGCGATGAGGATGAGGTCGGCCTTCATCATGGCAGCCGGGCAAAGGTGAGTGCAAGATGTATTTATTTCATTTATTGTGATTAATGTATTTGAAATGGGCAAATGCATTATTATCCTTATGTGGGTAATAGTAATTTTGCCCATTACTGTATTTGTTATTTGGGGCAAGGGGGCGTGTATTTAATTAAAAGTATTGATGTATTTTTAATAATTGTGTGCGGGAGCAGGGGTCTTCTGAACTGAACCGCATTGATTTCTGGCTCAGGGACCCCCTGCTTTCCTAGTTACAGGCCCCGGTATGAGGTGCCGGAATTTTCTATGCAAGGAAATGTCCAGATCACGTGACGCGGGAATCCAAAGCAGGGGTATACCGGCACCCCATAAATTGACCTTTATCTCGGGAAGCAGGGGGTCCCCGGACCTCAAACCAACGTGGTTCAGCTCCAGAGACCCCTTGCACATCTACACTATTAATAAAATGTAAATATAAAAATATTTTTTATACGCTGAGATTTCCGCAGAGAGAGGCGGATCTCACTGAAGCAGCAGACAGATCTCACCAGGCGAGCCCTTATCGGCAGGGCAGGTCATCTGATCTCGCCACCTTGTCACATCGCTATCCACCACGCCATCTCGTCACATCGCCATGTTTGCTCAGACTGCTTTCGCAGATATGCGGGCCTTCCTGCATACTGTGATAGCAACTTGGCAAAAACATGGCGAGTTCCAAGCCCTGCCAAAAGGCCCTAAGCACTGTTTACTGCATAGGCCCTACAGTCTTTTGGTGACACAAGTAAAACCTTTTTTGTAATTGTGACAGGGTGAAGCCAACCCTTTATCAGTTATGCCTGGGAAACTCAGGAGGCAGCTAGGTAATCAGGAGGTAAGCTGACACCTGATAGCCAGCAAGGTAGAAAAGGATCTTGTTACTGGCAGTAGCTGCCTGCCTTAGACCTGAGCACACTGCTATGTGAGCTGTTAGCCAGAGGGATTCACCAAAGTCACTACTTCAACCAATGTAAGGATTGTTCATTTGTTTTCCTGACTGCTTAAAGTACACTTATGGTTTGGTTATGTTCTAGCCAGCCAGCCTGCTAGATAGGCCTGGTGTGTTAGTCAGATCTCCCAATGTGGAGCAGGTTTTGTTTTGGTTTGAAGGGACAGTGTACCCACATGTTATGTTATGGAGAAATAAAGCCACTGAACGTTTTCATTAACCTGAAACTACACGTGTGGACTGTTCCCTGACCTCGGCTACAGGCCGTCCTGCCACAGTAATTAAGAAGCCAACATTGGTCAAACACACAAACACAAATAGCTGATATGCATTAATTCACGGTTTCCAAAATACAAATAAATAACAGCTACTTTAAGGGAGATTTCATATTTCTGAATGGAGAAAATTACACTAAGAGGTTTTTTAACCCACTACGTTAATGGCAGACGTTAATGGACTGCAGTTTCAAAATCCCAGACATCTCTTCTTTAGAAGAACTTTGCACCAATATAATAAATCTTCCTTTTACTCTAGGTTATCAGACATCCTCTGTACAACAATGAAACTGGGGCGAATGATGTTCTCCTGGCGAAGCTCTCCAGCCCTGCGGTATATACCGCCCGTGTGTCCCCTGTGTGCCTCGCAGATTCAATTGATGGCTTCTTAGGTGGCTTTAAATGTGTCACCACTGGATGGGGCTTCAACACCGTAACCGGTAAGACAGACCTTACTATGGAACATTCAGTTCGATATCTTCCAATATACTCCTCTACACTCTGATTCAATGTCCCAAGCTGGAGAAGAGTTGAATGGAACTTCTTCTCCAGCACATGGAAATTACACTGTACGTGTCATGGGCACTGAACCCGTTATGATGTTCTAGGAATGTCATGGGTACTTGGTTGTTTCGTAGCGGGTGATCGGTTTGACTGCTTTAACGTTAACGTTCAAGCTTTTCCTTTGCTAAATCAGGTACAATTCTTTGCCCCAGTTTTGCCGCTGAGAAACTATAGTAAATAACTTGACTGGAGTCTAATAAAGGAAGAATCAATAATCCGGGCTGTGTTTACTAAGCAGCGCTACCCCATAAGACTTCTTCCAGCATGGCTTAGTAAATTGGGCCCTTTATAAGTCATGCAAATGAGTATCCTGCGCCTGTAAGGCGTCTTCTGGAGATACACCACATGGATAATTATCGCCCCTTGTGGTCCATTCATTTAAATGGGGCTGGAAGTTGCCTTTTAGCATTGAAAGCGTCTTATAAAGCAAGCTTAGTAAATATGGTCCTAAGTGGTGTCACATTAATGGCCATTAATGATTAATGGAGCACGTGGATCAAGTGCCGGTTCGGGTTATCGCACACGTTCTGGTGTTAACGCCCATTCGTCAATGTTAGCCAATACTGGAACGGGTGTGATAACCAGTATCTGGACTCTATGAATGGGCCCCAATGTTGGCTATGACACTTTAGTGAATAAACAAAGTAAAGATGAATGAAATACAGGTTATACAGATTATTATGTCTTCTATGTGTTAGTCCACGAGGGAGGTGATAGCTATTTAATCTAATTAAGGGTCTGTGTTCTCAAAACTAAAGATAACTGGAAATGAGTAGTGATGCTTAGTATTGCTTTATGTTGCAGCATGTTGATTTTTTTTCCAGCAAAAGAACTCCCAAGCAGACTGCAGCAGATTTCCCTCGTGTTGATTTCCAGCCATGAATGTCAGAAGATCTGGGGTAAAAATATCTTAAGTTCCATGATCTGTGCTGGAGCGGCGGGAGCTTCCTCTTGCATGGTACGATGTTTGTTTTTCTTCCATTGGACCATATTAAAATGTACATTAGCCTATGATCTCTCCCTGTGCAACTACTCAAGTTATGCACTCAGCTCAAGGCTGTCTCCTTTCTATCCTATGTGTCTCTACTGCATTCTCATGCCTAATATCTCCTTCACTCACAGCCTGTGAAATACTCTTACAGTATCTGACAAGCTTCGTCTCTCTAACTCAACTTCTCCTGGATGAAGAATTCCAAAAGCTTGAACTCATTACCACTGCACTACGCCCCCACACCCTAGTTGCACATAGTGATGCTATGTGCAACTGGGGTGTGGGGGCGTAGTGCAGTCAACAGGGGAGGTCTGCCGGGGTTGGCGTCCTGGGCCCCGTGAGTCAGGGGGCCTGGCCACCTGGGCCCAATGCGCAGTCGGGCCCGTTATATATGTTTAAAAAAAAAAGTTTTAAAAAAATGGAGGCGATTCCCCGTGCACATGCGCAGAGCTGAGGTCCCGGCGTGCATGCGCAGGGCAATCAATGTGTCAGGCATGCTTCCTAGGGGCCCACTCCCCCCCCCCGCTGTTGCCCGCTCCCAACGTGGTACCGAGGTGATGCGCCGTTGCGATCCCGCGCGCACCAATTGAGCTTCCCCTGCACGTGCCAACCCAGCTTACCCTGCGCCCGCCTCGTGCCACAGACAGCAGCCGCGAATTAGCCGCCAGTCTCTCCCCCCCAGCCGCTCACCTCCTGCGCTCTCCGTGCCTACCTCCCGCCCCGGGTAGTCACCCACCCAGTCACTCACCCACCCAGTCACTCACCCACCCAGTCACTCACCCAGTCACTCACCCAGTCACTCACCCAGTCACTCACCCATTCACCCAGTCACTCACCCATTCACCCAGTCACTCACCCATTCACCCAGTCACAAACCCTCCCAGTCAATGTCACCCACCCAGTCACTGACTTACCCACCCAGTCACTCAGTCACCCACCCAGGCAGTCACCCACCCAGGCAATCAGTCAGTCAACCCAGGCAGTCAGTCGCCCACCCAGGCAATCAGTCAGTCGCCCACTCAGGCAGTCAGTCAGCTACCCAGGCAGTCAAAAGACAGTCAGACACCCACCCACCCACGCAGGCAGTCAGTCACCTTTCTTTTGTTGAAAATATAAAAATAAACAGATTGCATTGTAATGTTTTTTTCCATATTACAATAAGAGAACAGTTAAGTTAAGTTGCGCAATAAAAAATATTTTTTCATGGTAGGTGTGCTATGGGTTCGGGGGGGGGGGCCTGCTCCTTTCATTTGTCTCGGGCCCCATGATTTCTGTTGGCGGCCCTGCGTACCATACATATAGATATGTTCCTCCTTCCGTGGAAAGTTTAACACGGATTTATAGCATTTCAGCAAACAGGTGAAAGGTGAAAAAAAAAGCTGTGTGTGCCGTAAGTGAAACTTCTTTGACTTTTGTCGCAGAAATTGACTTATAACGCGAGTGCTCGGCACACATGTGTCAGTCAGTGTATGTGTCAGTCAGTGAGTATGTATGTGCGTGTGTGTCAGTCTGTGTGTGCATGTGTGTCAGTCAGTGTGTGCATGTGTGTCAGTCAGTGTGTGCATGTGTGTCAGTCAGTGTGTGCATGTGTGTCAGTCAGTGTGTGCGTGTGTGTCAGTCAGTGTGTGCATGTGTGTGTGTCAGTCAGTGTGTGCGTGTGTGTGTGTGTCAGTCAGTGTATGTCTCTCTCTCTGTGTTGTGTGAATGTCTCTCTGTGTCGGTCAGCATGCGTGTGTGTCAGTCAGCGTGTGTGTCAGTCAGCGTGTGTGCCAGTCAGTGTGTGTGCGTGTGTGTGTGTCAGTCAGCGTGTGTGCGTGTGTGTCAGTCAGCGTGTGTGCGCGTGTTTCAGTCAGAGTGTGTGCGCGTGTTTCAGTCAGCGTGTGTGTGTCAGTCAGCGTGTGTGCGCGTGTGTCAGTCAGCGTGTGTGCGCATGTGTCAGTAAGTATGTGTGTGCGCGTGTGTCAGTCAGTGTGTGTGCGCGTGTGTCAGTCAGTGTGTGTGTGCGCGTGTGTCAGTCAGTCAGTGTGTGTGTGCGCGTGTGCGCGTGTGCGTGTGCCAGTCAGTGTGTGTGTGCGTGTGTGTGAGTCAGTGTGTGAGTGTGAGTCAGTATGTGAGTGTGAGTCAGTGTGTGAGTGTGAGTCAGTGTGTGAGTGTGAGTCAGTGTGTGAGTGTGAGTCAGTGTGTGTGTCTCTCTCTCTGTGTTGTGTGAATGTCTCTCTGTGTTGTGCCCCCCACCCCTCCTCCTCCCCCCCTCCCACTACCCCAGGCGGAGCTGCGGACACGGAGCTGCGGACTCCCAGCCCCCCCGGCGACACGTGGTCCCGTTACCCCCTCCTCCCGTTACCAAAGCAGGAGTGACAGGGCAGGGGGTGGAGCCTCGGCCTCAGATAGCTATCCCACCACGGCAGCGTGCACCGCAGAGCCCGTGCCGGATGAGGGGAATTAAGGTACCCCATAACTGACTGACAGCCCCTCAACCAATCGTCAGCGGCGAGACGTGACAGCCAATCACCGGTTGCCTCGCAGCAGCGCCCTCTGCCAACCACACCACACACACGAAACCTGCCATCCACAACATGGCTATGGACAGAGCCTCTGCGCATGCGTTGAGGAGGACGGCTGCCAGTGTGGAGGAGCGGGTGAGGGAGAGCGGCGCCGCCGCATGTCAGTGGCTGTGTGGGGGATGCGGCGGCAGTTAGATATCAGCAGGCGTGGGCAGCGGGCGGGGAACGGTGTGGGGGGAATGGTTGGAATGGTGGCCGTTAGGAGCGGCTCCGGCAGCTATCGCCGCCGCCGCATATGTAATCGGCCGTGTGGGGGGAGCGGTGCCTATTAGGAGCGGCGCCGGCGGCTATCGCCGCCGCCGCATGTGATTTGCCAGAACACAGCCCGGCCTCATCTGCCAGCACTGTGACGTCAGCACGTTGACGTCACATCCGTTTCATTTTCTGCCCCTACAATACATTTTTGTCCCGTTAGGGATGAGTTGCCACTAAAGAAGTTTCACTTCAAAAAACAGCCAACCATTATTTCAAATCAGAATATTTTGCCCATTGTTATTATAATTTGCACACTGACATTGGTGAACAGACTGCACAATTGAGGCGGTAAAGGGTCAGAAAACCACTAAATATTAGGCACTTTGACGGCAGCAAGACTGCTCAGCGCAAGGGACTCTCCGTAGGTTCATGCAGAAAAGGAATACGTATACATAGTGTAGACGTGCTAAACATCAAAACTTAAAGAGGAAAAGCAACTATCAAACGACCACTCGCGTGGTGGTACAAATTAGCAGGCATGTACACATATATTCTGATCAGGAACTTGCAACTGGATCACCACAGACATAGTACAGATCAATTAAATAAAGGCACACAATAGAGCTGTGGGCTTTGACAAAAAAATATAGCTCCGAATTTGTTAGTTCTGTGTTAATCAAACTAAAAATCCCTTTCTGATTTATTGAAGGAAAAAGAAAAAAAGCAGCGCACAACCAAGGAAGTAGAGTCCAAAAAAATAGAAAGTTTATTGAATCATCAGTAAAAAAAGAGAGGTACACGGCTCCGTAAACAGTAAAGTGCAAGAAATAAATAAAGCACAAACTGATGTAAACTTCAAAATTAATATACAAGTGAAATAAAAAGTCAGAAAATAAACTGACTTTGATGGGTACGCTTGGGAAGTTAAAGCAGAGCCTCAGATATGCCGCGGTTCCAATGTTTCCAAACTGTGACTCAACTAATCCTCCCTGAATCCAAGTGGAATGACCAGCGCTGTTGTGGAACCACCACTAGTACAAGCGTTCTTGTTGTGTTTTCTACATGTCTAAAGCCTCAGTGTGCCCAAGGGCATGGAGGGTGGTATGGTGAGAGAGGTAGATAGATAATAACTAAAGCTACGGCCCGGTGTCGACGCTACATGCGCACCTGCCAGGCTGGCGGCGCGTGCAGCTCTGTTCCCTTGTCTGTGCAGAGCTGCAGGGGGAAAGACGGGGGGCATGACGGGGGCATGGTGGGTGTTGCGGCCATGGCGTCACCTGGAAAATTCGCTCTCATTGGCTAACCGCCAGGGGGGTGGGGGGCCCTGCGCTCCATCGCCAGTTCTAAAGACAGTTTAACTGTCTTCAGAAAAATCTGGCCGCGCAACGCGGCGGCCATGGTAGGTAGCAGGCCCGGCCCCATTGTGGGGCTGTTCTTGTCCCTGCAGCGCACTCTATAGCGCACGCTGCAGCAGGCAGTAGGGACCTAGCCTAAGCAGAGATCAGAAATGAGAGAGCCGTCAGGGAGATACAGTAATTAACAAATAACCAAGAAAACAGATACAAACCGGGGCCTTAAAGATACAATCCAAGTAAATGTCCAAATGCACTAGTAAGTAGGTGGCATCTAGGCATTATAGGATGATCCAATCATATGCACCTGGACTGGCTTGCAGACTTCGTGGATGGCGTCACGTAATAAGTGAAATCAAACACAAAGAAAGATCATAGTGTATACTACTAGTTAAAATTACATATAACATAAAAAACATACACACATAGAACTCCAATGACAAACATCAACATAACACACAAACAGAAGCTAAATGAACAATTAAACTAATGTATTAAAAAAATACTGAAAACAACTACTGTATGTTCAATAAAAATGGAGTTGGTTTGTTGAAGATGATCTGGTTATAAAACCAGAATCCTACTAACAACACAGCAGTTTGTTTCAAGCATGTGAGTGCAACTGTGGCATAACAGCTCCTTCTCTCTCCTCTGTCACCGGGGAGTCTGCAGAACTTCCCAATATCACAGGGACACTCCGTTGTAATTTTCAAACACTTGATGTGTTCGTCGGAGGACAGCTACTGTTTGCTAATTTATCTGGAAAGATGCCCCACGCTTGAAACACTGCACACACTCCTCTCCAAGATCGCCTTGAACTCTGACCCCAGAGGGTATCTGTTTTCTGCATTGTTTTCTCTGATTTGGTTCGGTTAGTGTTTCCGGGCAGCCTTGGCTCGTTTACTGTATATGAGTTTACATTGCACTCTTTAATAATTTGAGCAGTGTTTCCCAATTAAATTAAGTCGTGGAACCCTTTTATATTTTGTAAAACAGAATGGAACCCCCTAAATATTTTTAGTGTAGCGCATGAAAAAAAAAAAAAAAATGTGCCGCAGGCAAAACATTTTATTGAATCAAGATCTTTTTTAAAAGACCCCCCACCGCTCCCTCCCCCCAGACTGTCTCACTCCAGCCAGTGTGTCTCTCCATCACCTCAGGGTCTCTCTCTCTCTCTCCCTCCAGCCAGTGTGTCACTTCCTCCCCCCAGTGTCTGTATCACTATCCCTTCCCTCCAGTGTCTCTCTCACTCTCCCTTCCCTCCAGTGTCTCTCTCTCACCTCCCCCCAGTGTGTCTCTCACTCCTTCCCCCCAGTGTCTCTCCCTCCAGCCAGTGTGTCTCTCAATCACCTCAGGGTCTCTCTCTCCCTCCAGCCAGTGTGTCCCTTCCTTCCCAGTTTCTCTCTCACTCTCCCTTCCCTCCAATGTCTCTCTCACTTTCCCCAGTGTGTCTCCCCCTCCCCAATATGTTTCACACCTCCATGTCTCTCGTTCACCCCCCCCCCTCTGCCCATGTCTCTCTTATACAATGACACACACACACACACTCACTCACTCACTCTCACGCACACACACACACACACACCTTATAACGCTGCATGCAGCAAGGTGGACGAGGTGCTGCATAAGCTGTGCAGCACAGCGCCACCTAATGTCTGACTGAGAAATTTCAGATACAGACAGACTGCTTTTTTGAGGGGGAAATCCGGCACAGTGAGTGTGGGCGGTCCGTCCGTAGGCAGAACCCCTGAGACTGCTCCACAGAACACCAGGGTTCTTTTTTAATTGCTATTATTTTTCAAATAAATTAACCACATTAATGTATTGTTAATATCATGATTATTATTAATATTCTTTTTGTGAAATAGATTTTAAATATTTAAATAAGAAAACAAACAGCTCCAGATTTGTATTTATTTATTTATAAAAAATGTTTTACCATGAAGTAATACATTGAGAGTTTTTCAAGTATGTCCCGAACACAGAGTTATAAAAAATACATGGTTACACTGAAAGAACAAGGGTTCTACAGTCAATTCCTAGGCATTTCGTGGACAGACAGTTGGAAAATTGGGTACAAAGGATAAATGGACTTGTGAGTTTCAGATTGAAATAGGGCAGCTTTAACATCAGCAAACGGCTCACACCCTTTAGCTGCGTCAAAGGCTGTCCACCATTGGGCAACGCAGAAGTGCACTGGGGGTGTTGAGATTCAATGCAGCTGTGAGCACAAAGTTCTTTGTCTTCTTGGCACATTAACATTCCAGTGGGTGGGGTTCACGTTCCACAAAGTACAAGCAAATGGTAACCCTTAGCGTGCTGGTCCTGTGCAGACAGGTGTAGATCTTGGGGAGACCCATCGGGCTGCCTGCTTTTGGGGCAAAGCAGATGTAAACTGGGGGTGTTGAGATTCAATGCAGCTGTGAACACAAAGTTCTTTGTCTCATGACATAATTTCATTGTTATTATTTATTTAAATCAAATTCTGATTTCCAAAATAAAAAACATTTAAGAAGGAAAACTAAAATTAAAATGCTGCGGCCATCTCTACATGAAAGGAAAGGGTCCCATGGCATGTAATACCCCTTTTAGTGTGTATAAATGAAGGAGGGGTTATTTATAAATCATTTATCTCTAGGAGAAGGAGCGGCTCAGTGAGTAAAGACACTGACTGGCACTGTGATTGACGCAGGGGAACCTGGTTCAATTCTGCAGTGTCAGCTCCTTGTGACCTTGGGCAAGTCACCCTATCTCCCTGTGACTCAGGCACCTTCAAACACAGATTGTAAGCTCCACGGGGCAGGGACCTGTGCCTGCAAAATGTCTCTGTAAAGTGCTACGTAAAAAAACTAGCAGCGCTATACAAGAACATGCTGTTATTAAATGTATTATTAAAATACAAAAACAGCAAAAGATTCATCAAAGAAAAATAATCCAAATGAAAGTTAATGGGATAAATCTGGGGGAGGGTTTTTTGTATTAGTAGTCTTAAAGCAATACAAAGGAGGTAAATGCTGCACACCAATAATGAATAACCAAAATGATACAATTACCGATGCTCCCATCCATGTACGATCGGCTGCATCCAATCCACAGCATGCAAAGAAATATGGAGGATAGGGCACACGGATTTGAGAAAAAGAAAATATTTATTAAAGCGAGCACAATGTTTCGACCTTATAGGTCTTTGTCAAGTGCAAAAAAGTGGCTTCAAGTTCGCTTTAATAAATATTTTCTATTTCTCAAATCCGTGTGCCCTATCCTCCATTTTTCTTTGTATTAGTAGTCCCCACGTGGTACACAAGGGCAGGCGCGCGTGTCTTTTTATAAATAGATTTTAATTTACACAATTACAAATGTGTGCTACACAAGCCCGCGATATGACAGACATTTATAACCCATCAAATGCTTTGCTTAGTAATACAGGACAAAAGGTTATTTGCACCTACTCCAAGCCTAGGGTCTACTGAGTGTACGTAGACCAGATCCCACAAACCTGTAATTACTGAGTGTACGTAGACCAGACCCACAGACAGGTAATTACTGAGTGTACGTAGACCAGACCCCACAGACAGGTAATTACTGAGTGTACGTAGACCAGACCCCACAGACCGGTATTTACTGATGTACGTAGACCAGACCCCACAGACAGGTAATTACTGAGTGTACGTAGACAAGACCCCACAGACAGGAAATTACTGAGTGTACGTAGACCAGACCCCACAGACAGATAAAGGGCAATTGTTAATAAGTTTCTCATTTCCACTTTCAGTACGACACTGGAGGACCCCTTGTTTGCCGGAATAATGGAATCTGGACCCTGCTTGGCATTGTGTCTGGGGGAAGTTCCACCTGTTCCACCTCATCCCCAGCATTGTACACATCTGTCCCCACGGTTCAAACTTGGGTTAACCAAATTATTGCCTCAGATTAGTTTCCAACTCCTCGGAAAGAGGAGTTCCTCTTTTTTTTTAATCCTCTATTAATCTGATATCTGTTTCAATTTGTTACGAGTAAATTCACATATTCTATCCAACCCGAAGCGCACTGGGACATTTGGTGGCTGCCGTTTTGCCGTGACTAATTCGCCACCGGCGATTATCCGCCACTGGGATATCTCTTTGCTGGCTGCTCGGCTGCCAAAGTAAACCCCAAACCTTACCCTAAAAATCCCTATTATTATCCCGTTATTTCTTGATTTTCAACGTATTAATACGGGTAATAACGGCTGCCAAGTCTGCGATATTTAATCACGTGTCACGTGCGCAGAAATGTCATAGGTTCCACTTCGCCCTTCACGCGCACGGCAACAATCTGCGCTGCTACGTACAAGGAATTCCGGATTTAAAATAGCTGCATAAAATCATGGCCAAATATTTGTTACCCGTGATACATAGATCCCAAGGAGGGTCCGTACTGATTGTGTTTGTAAAATGGGAATTAAAGACTTAAACTACAAAATGTTATACGTCTTTCTCTACTTAATTCTGTGTCTTTTTTAAGCTATTAACCCATAGTTATTAACATTGCATCATACAATAGAACCACACATACACTGTGCACATGCTCTTTTAGACCTTTATTCTGTTGTAGACATAAATGTATATAGAAATGTGTTAATAATTTTGGCACCTACAGTACATGCTAAGGCAACTAAGGTCTTACAACAGTATACCCTCAGGTTTGTGTGTGTCCCCTTAGTTTCCTGGGTGTATCTGTGGGAGAGTCTATGGAAGGAGTGAACCCCTTCACTATAATATCGTTGTTAATTACTTTCTACATGTTTTTTTTTTTTAACATCATAGCTATGGTACTGTAGGGGTTAAGTGCTGAAAAATGCTGAAGTGATTAAATGAGGCAAGCACATGTGAGAAATTTGAATCACACGTTCGCGTGACAATTTTAATTTCACACTCTATATAAAGCACCCATTTTATTCAGCGTGTGTCGGTGCTCTTGGGCGTGAGGGTGAGATAGACTGGACTTGGTGGTTTTTGAGGAGAGGTTTGATGATTTGAGAGTGACTTGTTGGTGATTAGTGAGTAATAGATAAGAAATGCTATAACATTTTGGAAAGGGACCCCACAGTGACCTTCCAACAAGAACTAAGCAAAATCCTGGAAAAAGGTGTTCAGGCTAAGGTGATCACAAAACAGGAACAAGAGTTTATGATGAATAAACATCCGACTATAGCAACATTCTATAGTATTCCTAAAATACATAAAAACAAAAATAAACCTCCAGGAAGACCTATACTGTCGGGCATAGGTTCGCTCACAGAAAACTCGAGCATCTATATTGAAAAAGTTTTAAGAAACTTTGTCGTTGACCTGCCTTCCTATGTCCAAGATACTAAAGATGTGCTCAAACGTCTAGAAGTCATACAGGTGAGTCAAAACACCTTGCTTGTCAGCTTGATGTAGAGTCATTATACACTAGCATCAAACATGATGTAGGACTCTGGGAAACAAAACACTTTTTTTTCAACTAAAAGTCGCCTGTTTCAGGATCATAATGCTTTCAACCTCGAACTCCTAGAATTTGCTCTCCAACACAATTATTTCCTCTTTGATTGCAATTATTATCTGCAAATACAGGGAACAGCGATGGGCACTACATGTGCCCCCAAGTACGCTAACCTCTACCTAGGATGGTGGGAGGAGGTTAGCGTTTTCTCTGAGGCTATGTCACAATATACCAGACACATAGACATGTGGATAAGGTATATTGACGATATTATGCTATTATGGCAGGGGAGCATACAGGAACTAGACACCTTCCTACTGCTAAATGCAAATGAGCATAACCTCAAACTAACATCAGAGATTAGTAATGAAAGTATTACCTTCCTCGATTTAAGCATAACAAAAACTTTGGACGGACATCTTTCAACATGTAACTATAAAAAGAAAACAGCAACCAATAGTTACCTTAAGGCTGATAGCTATCACCCTAAACCACTCATTAGAGGGATCCCCACAGGCCAATACCTCCGAATAAGACGGAACTGCTCAGACCTTAGCACTTTCAAACAACAAGCTAAGGAGATGAGGGACAACTTTCTGGCCCTAGGTTATTCAAAGACCCAATAAAAAATGGCCTATCATAGGGCTATAACCATACCCAGAGATAAGCTACTGGCGGACAAACCAAAGGCTAGCATCAGCAAAGAGATTAAGTGCATCAGTACATACAGCCGCGGCCCCTTTAATTCTCCAACATCTCCGTTTTTTTTGGGGGGGGGGGTTTCCAAATGCCACGCACTTCACCACGTTCATGCCGCATTCTGCAAGGTGGCAGATATTCATAAATTTTGATGCGCATGCACTTCAGTAATGTGTCGACTTGCAGCTGTTTAAAAAAAAGACCATAGTGGTCCATTGTAAATTGACCTTGGTACTGAAGAAGCTACAATAATGTATCAATTTAGGCTTTTCATATTAAAAAATAAATGCACAGTGTCTAGTTTTGTTTTATTGTCCTGAGTGTCCCGACATGAGTGCCGCGACATTAGTGCACCACTGCAGTACGTGTTCCAAAAACCCAATATAACGTACGCTTATTTAATATGGGCCATGATTAATGCAACAGATGATAAGATGGCAACAGTTGGTCAAATTTATCAGTATTTTATCGAAAACTATGACTTTTACAAATTTTCACCAGATGCTCATGTGTGGAAGCGTGCAATAAGGAAAAAGTTTTGTATCGATCCGTGTTTTTTTCGTATTGATCCCGGTGTTAAAAGAGGGTATTGGTGTGTAGCACCAGATTTTTCCTGTATCTTTGATCATGGAGACTTCAAAAGGTGAAAGTTCATGTTAAAACCAATCAAGGAACGTCAGTCGCTGGCAAGCAATGCGTCAGTGACAGCGCCAGCTTCCAATAACGGTCCGACCGTCAGTGAAAGTAAGGGTTGCCGGTCACCCTGGCTGTCTGTCCCCGCCCGGATACCTGCAGCATGAGCTGGATTTCGCGTACAGATTACAGCAAGCTTGAATGTACCAAAGCGATTTCCAGCCTCATCAGCTGTCAACTACAGGTGTAGTAGTCCCGCTGTCACCTGTCAACTACGTGTATAATCAAGAATACGGGACTGGCAGTGGCTCGGCGCCAGCTGATTGGCAAAGTCTATGGTGAGTAATGTTGCCGTATTTTATTCTTTTTTTGAAATATCAATATCAATGCACAGTCAAGCAATTCTCCTGTAAGCAATATCATTGGCTGAGCAGCTTCTATAGTAGATACCGAAGAATTGGTGGAAAGCAAGGCGCATGTGCATTGGAACCTTCTTGAAACGCATATGCGTGTCGTCACATCTACAATAGGCGCATGCGCATGTGAACAGGATAGAATAACTGAGAGCTTCATAGAAAACCTGAAACAGTACAATATGCTGTTGTTTTCAGACAGTATACAATACTTTTTTATATACATACTGTATAATAAACCCGAAAAATAAAAAGTATGCATTTATTCTACTCCAGTACATATGTGTATTCTAAACCCGTACAGCATGTATTGTTTTAATACTCTTGTGATGTACTGGCATGCCTACAGTATACAGTACAGTACTGCACAGTATGCCTAGACAGTACTGTACTGTATGTTCTAGAAACACTGTATGTTGTTAAAGTATAAAAAGGAGACAATGGAACAATTTAAAACAAATCAACGTTTTCTTTTATTGGTGGAGTAAGTACAAAAACATTTATGGAGTAAGTAAAAACATTTATTTAAAAATACAATTTAAAAACATTTAAAGTGTACAGCAATTCAAAACATTTACAGGTGTATTGTGTACTGCTAGTAAAAACATTTATGCACAGTATGAATACAATTTCAAACTAGCAACATTTCCTTTATTGAAGTGCAGAAAGTCAAAACATTTACAGTAGGATGGTGTACTGATCAGTAAGCCAGGCCTGCACAACTGCAGTCCTCGAGGGCCCAAACAAGCCCGGTTTTCTGGAGTTGTGCAGGTTGTCACGACTGTGCTCGCCACAAACCTGGGTCGGACCGCGTGGCTGAGGTGGGGTTGTAAAAGCACCGACCTGAGACCGCGCAGGCTGATCCGGATTGCGCAGTTCGTAGTCGTACGTAGCAGGATCAGGATAGGAGAAGACAGCATCGTCGGTGGACACGCCAGGGTCAGGACTGGAGACATCAGGGTAAACGTTGTTCAAGCAGGAGTTCGGCAACAGGTAGTCAGGAGAGCCCCGCTTCAGCTTAGGAGTGCGGGAGTGGCCTCTGCGCGTGCGGTGACCATGGCCCATGGTACTGGTCTCAGGAGGTGGTAGACAGACCAGATTAGCACACCGCCTAGCTGCACTGGTAAACCAGTGCTTCAGCGCAAGAGTCCTGAGCGGGCTGGGGAATCCTCCGATTCAGCGCAGGAACCAGGACACGGCCTCTCAAGATTAGGGAAAGAGTAGGCCCCAGGAACCAGGAAGCTGAAGATACTCAGGGAAACCTCCGCTTCAGTGCAGGAAACCAGGAACAGACCGCTGCATGAATATAGCAGCCGGTCACAGGAAACAAGGAGCTGAAGAACAAGGAGAGTACTCAGCTTCAGCACAGGAAACAGGAACTGACCGCTGCATGAGACCTGCAGCCGGTCACAGGAACCAGAGAGCTGAAGACAACAAGGAGAGTACTCCGCTTCAGCACAGGAACAGACCGCTGCGTGACACTAGCAGCCGGTCTCAGGAACCAAGGAGACAGGCAAGACAAGGCTTATGGCAGAACACAGAGACATCCAGGAAGGACTATGCTCGGCAGGGAGCATTATGGGAAGGCAATACTTAAAGGTCCGTGAACCAATGGCAGAAGGGGCGTGTGGCAGCATACTTTGGTGAGTGAATCCAGGCTGCAGCAAACATCAGGAGAAGTGCTCCAGGACCGCACAAGTCTGCAAGGTAAGGGAAACAGTAAACCGAGGAGCGGATTCCTTACAGTACCCCCCCCTTCACGTGAGACCTCCGGGCGAACAAGACCACTCATAGAGTTGGGGGACCAGGAGTTGTTCCTGAGCCGTCTAGGATTGGTGTTAGAGTCATGGTCCAGAGACTCGTGGTCACTCCTTTGTGTACCCCCACCCCCCGGAGAGAACTGCCGCCAGACAGGGCCATCCATGGGTCTCGGGGACATCGAGTTGTTCCTAAAGTTTTTTAGGCGGAAAGGGGATCCATAAACGAGCAGTTCCTTGATGAGTACTGTTCTAGGATATGAGAGTGGTGGTAGAGACATCATTGGTACGTGGCTCGCCACGCGAGATGGCTTTTGAATCCAAGGCTGTGAAGAACCAGGAGGTTCCGGAGCAGAAACGGCAGAAGAACCCCCCACTGGGAGCCCAGTTTTTAGTAATGGGACCAGAGTTTAGGATAAGCGGCATCGATAGATGATCGAATATACCAGGGCGACCTTCGAGACAGACAAAGTCTTGGCTAACCTCTGCATGTAGGAATTTGAGGGGGTTTTCTCCTCCAGAGGTCTCCCAGGTAGTGGTCAGCGAGGGTATAGGGTGGGTGGGAGCATTTCCCGGTATAGGTATGGAAGGTGACAAGGCAAGCAGTAAACCAGGCCTAGAGACCGAAATCTTGGGATACGTACAGAGTATTTCCAACTCAGAGGACATAACAGGGGCAACAGAAGGTTCCGAGGGGGAAAACCATGGTTTAGCAGAGGCAGAGAAGCAATCAGCAGTGGAGCTCCAAAATACTGGGGAACCCTCAGTGGGAGACAGTACAGTCTGGGGATTAGGAATAGGCTTTGGGACTTTAATATCAGGAGCGTGAGAAAAAGGCAGAGCAAGGGTAGCGGCGGGAGGGAAGCCAACATCAGAAGCTGAAGTCTGTACTTCAGTGACAGGGGCCTGAGAGAACACAAGCGGCAAGTAGGAACCAGGGAAACTCTTAATGGCAGACACCTTAGGAGCACAAGGAGTCTTATCCAAAACTGCAAGGGCCCTAACAACAGGGGTACTTGACATGACAAAAACATGAATAGGCGTGTTTACTAGTGCAAAAATTCTGATAACAGGACTCCTAGCCAGTGGTGAGAGTGTCTGGGTTTGACTAGTGAGAAAATCAGATATAATGATAAGTGACTTAGAATCGATCACTGAGGTTCTAGGTTTGCTGGACATGTGTGAAAAAATACCCTTTAAGACAGGAACTTTAATTTTTACCCCAAGTCCCCAACGGTTGCTGGGGCATATTTAGACGCAGTGCTAAGGGATTGAGACAGGGCAGCGTAGCTGGCCCGAGGGGGATCCATCTCTCCCACGCTCTGGCGTGAGAGTGTAAACCATCTTCCAGACTGTGTCGTTTTTTCCCACAGGGTCAGGTTTTCAGGCCGGGACAGGTTTTTAGACAGGGACCAGTTCTCAGAAAGGGGAAGTTTTTCAGACTGGGACAGGTTTTCAGACTGGGGCCGGTTTTCAGACTGGGACAGGTTTTCAGACTGTACTAAGGGCGTAACAACAGATATGCCGATCCCTGGAGGGTTTGCATGGGCAGAGAAATCAGGGGAACCAACAGCAAGGACGGCCTCTATAGGAAGAGATTCTGACTCTGAAGGGAGGTTTTTACCTCTTAGAGTATCCGGACCGACAAGGCAAATTTCAGAG
The DNA here is from genome assembly GCF_040206685.1 of Ascaphus truei. Taxonomy (NCBI): domain Eukaryota; kingdom Metazoa; phylum Chordata; class Amphibia; order Anura; family Ascaphidae; genus Ascaphus; species Ascaphus truei. The sequence goes on along the minus strand of NC_134501.1, from coordinate 29,387,261 downwards.
AGAGGGGAAACTGTGTACTGGCTTCTAGCTAGCACATATGAAAAAGCGTCACTTCTGAGTGAAAACAGTGTGTCAGCGAACATTCCTGGGAACCCCACATGAACCCCAGGAGGGGCATACTGACCACTGTACGCTTTTAACCCCAAGCTTTGAGAAAAGGAGAACACAGACAGTACAAGGGGGGCAACCACAACTGTGCTGGTCTCTGAAGTGGGTATTTGGGAAAGTGTGTCTGGGACATCAGAAACGACTACAGATTCCACGAAAAGGGGTCTATGCTCAGAAGCAGGGATTTTAGCTCTCTGAGTGACAGACGGGGTCAGCGACATACCTAGGAGTGGGGATTCTGCTAACAGGCTTAGGGAAACAAACGGTTCCAGAATACTCTTAACTGGAGCCAGTATTATAGCTGAAAGGTCAGGGGGCGTAGCCCCGAGAATTTTAGCTGAGTCAGGGGACATAAGGAGTTTATCCTCTGAAGCTAAGGAGGTGTCCTTGACTGGCGGACTACAGGGATTTACCAAGGGAGGTTCATAGGGCTGACCTGCAGGGGTTAACATAGGAAAAACCTCAGGAACAGAGCTTAGAAATACTGGGTTAGAAAGAGAGGGCAAACAGGATTCATTCTCTGGTGCTAGGGAAGACACACTGACCTGGGGGATGCAGGGATTTACAGTGGGGGACTCATAGGCCTGACTAGCAGGGGTTAAGACCGGAATAACCTCAGGGACAGAACCCAGGGAAGTTAACTCAGGACTAGGGTCCGTGGCAGCTTCTTCCTTAGCGGGGAGTGACAGAGAGATGGTTTTGCCTTCCTTAGGAGGAGGTGGTAACCCCACAGGTTTAGTAACAGGACTGGCAGCATAGAAATTGTGATTAGAAAGTGCGTAGGCAGCGAGAAGAGGATCCCGCTCACTTATGATTAAGTCAAAATCTTGGTATAACACACAGGCGGCATCTAGAATCTGATCTAGAGTCTTTCGTTCTGAGGAGGATAAAACTCGGGACCGTTGGGAGAGCAGGGCCTGTTGAGACTTTCTTTCCTCTTTAAATTGCAGAGATCTAGTAAGGAGTTCTTTACGAATCAGTCTTTCCTGAGGGGTTAAACCTTCATACAAGAACGCACTCTCAGGCGGAGGCAGTCTCTCAAACAGGTATGGTCTTCCAAACTGGAACTGGTCCGCAGCCTGGGACATAGGTACAGTAAAAAATTTACCAACCCCCGCCACGGCGCGGTCCGGTTTTGTGGGGCCGAGCATACTGTCACGACTGTGCTCGCCACAAACCTGGGTCGGACCGCGTGGCTGAGGTGGGGTTGTAAAAGCACCGACCTGAGACCGCGCAGGCTGATCCGGATTGCGCAGTTCGTAGTCGTACGTAGCAGGATCAGGATAGGAGAAGACAGCATCGTCGGTGGACACGCCAGGGTCAGGACTGGAGACATCAGGGTAAACGTTGTTCAAGCAGGAGTTCGGCAACAGGTAGTCAGGAGAGCCCCGCTTCAGCTTAGGAGTGCGGGAGTGGCCTCTGCGCGTGCGGTGACCATGGCCCATGGTACTGGTCTCAGGAGGTGGTAGACAGACCAGATTAGCACACCGCCTAGCTGCACTGGTAAACCAGTGCTTCAGCGCAAGAGTCCTGAGCGGGCTGGGGAATCCTCCAATTCAGCGCAGGAACCAGGACACGGCCTCTCTAGATTAGGGAAAGAGTAGGCCCCAGGAACCAGGAAGCTGAAGATACTCAGGGAAACCTCCGCTTCAGTGCAGGAAACCAGGAACAGACCGCTGCATGAATATAGCAGCCGGTCACAGGAAACAAGGAGCTGAAGTAACAAGGAGAGTACTCAGCTTCAGCACAGGAAACAGGAACTGACCGCTGCATGAGACCTGCAGCCGGTCACAGGAACCAGAGAGCTGAAGACAACAAGGAGAGTACTCCGCTTCAGCACAGGAACAGACCGCTGCGTGACACTAGCAGCCGGTCTCAGGAACCAAGGAGACAGGCAAGACAAGGCTTATGGCAGAACACAGAGACATCCAGGAAGGACTATGCTCGGCAGGGAGCATTATGGGAAGGCAATACTTAAAGGTCCGTGAACCAATGGCAGAAGGGGCGTGTGGCAGCATACTTTGGTGAGTGAATCCAGGCTGCAGCAAACATCAGGAGAAGTGCTCCAGGACCGCACAAGTCTGCAAGGTAAGGGAAACAGTAAACCGAGGAGCGGATTCCTTACACAGGTCTTGTGTAAGTAAAAACATTTCTTTATTAATACAATTTAAAACAAGGATGGTGTGCTGAACAGCAAGTCAGGCCTGCACAACTCCAGTCCTCGAGGGCGACAAACAGGCCCGGTTTTCATGATAACCTTGAAAACCGGGCCTGTTTGCGGCACTCGAGGACTGGAGTTGTGCAGGTCTTGTCTAAATTAAACAACATTTGAACAGTCACGCAAATTCGATCCCCACCAGATTGTCCTTCCAGGGCCGATGCCTTGTATGACGCAAAATGCCATTAATGGAGTCTCTCATGATTTTCATTACAGGATCTGTAATTGAAAAATAGCGCCGCAATTCCTCCGCAATAGTCCTTCTTAAATTTTCAGGAAGCGCCCTTTTTTTCGAGATTTCTTTCGTAGTTTACATTGCTGGCCCACCCGCAGTACACCAAGTAGGACACGTGGTGCTTGAAAATTAACATGCCATACTTCTGGGGTAAACCAAAACTTATTACCCTATACTTCTCCCTGAGTGGCTGGGGCAGCATGCGCAGGATGATGTCGGGCACCGTCTCAATGCAAGCGTATGTGGGTTGGATTCTGGGAGCATGTGTTCTTCTGGGAGCGGGTGTGCTTCTGGGAGCGGGTGTGCTTGTGGCAGCGGGTGAGGGTAGGTTGTCTGGGAGGATGCCGTGTTGTCTCCTGGCTTGGTCTTGACGGGGTTGTCATGTCATTCTCGTCAACGGCATACATGTACACATATTCTTCTGGTGGAGGGGGTGCGTGTAGGCGGACGCTCACAGAGGTATGCAAGGGAGACTGGTTATGGTGAAATTAAATAAGGCTTTTATTGCGCCTGTTTCCTTAACATCAGGAAACCATCCAAACAAGGGGTAAACAAAGCTTCTATTCACTTGGGAGTATTTCTAGTGAAATACTATGCAGTCCACAACTCCCTTTAGATAAGCATGTCTCCCAGCCCCAAACATATAGCATGAACAGATTTAAAAAGTCTTATAAATGAAAGTCTTATCTGTTTGTAGTGGTTTGGAGGGAAAATCTTCTCTGTCCCTGGTTGCTCCCTTTTCCTCAGGGTTTGTCAGCATTCAGGTTTAGAAGTTTCCCCTGTGTCTTGAAAGCAGCATTGCTGTTTCTTCTTGCAGGCTCAAGAGAAATGTCCCCCATGTTCAGTGTTACAAAAGTTTCTTCTTCAGAAAATCAGGACTCAGTTTCAGTTCAAATATATCAGCAGTTTATTCTTCAATCAGCTTTCAATCTTCAATAAGCTTTTACATAGCAAAGATACATACATACTCTTACTTGTCAGTTCAAAATACAGAAGGGTAGTAGTTTAAACTGCATTACCCATGATTCTTATACTGTTCTGAACAAAGAACTCATCAATCAATGTCTCTTTCTCTCCTGATTAAACAGACTGATTTCCTCAGGAGGTAAAACACCCATAGGGACCTTCTGCTGGCAGGGATATATATATCACAGAACAGACAGGACCCCGAGACACTGATACCTACATACTGTTTATACAATTATAACCATATGTGAACTCTGATGTCCAAGCTGACCATGAGCCTTTCATAAAAGTAGCATGTTGAACTTATAACATGTTAACCTGTTGGGTGCTGAATATATATAATACATGTGTATATACTTGTATTGCTATTCTACTTTTAAAACAGAAAATATATAACTAAACTTATTTCATCAAGCCCCTCTTTGATACTGTAAGTATCATTTCTTATAAGCTGATCTTGTAATTAAACAATTTGCTTGAAAATCATAGTCTGCCCAAATGTTAGTATTTGTTTTTGTCATGTTTAACCTAATTATTTGATTAACCCCTCCTATCCTTCTACAAAATCGTGTATCATTGCTATTATCACTTAGAACTCCTGTTAAGACACACTCATAAGGATATTGCATACACTCAACAAGATTAGTTTGTTCTTCACATTCTATTGCTGTCCCCAAAGAAACCATTGTACTGCACAATAATAATAATAATAATGTCATTGTTCTGTATACTGAGATCCCCCAGTTCCAGATCTTCCGTTGTTTTGCTTCTTTCTTTGGTAAAAGTTTCTTTGGAATGAATTCATCTGAACATTGTTCTGAATCAGGTATTCGCTCATACCCTTCCTGCATCATATATGCTTCATATCCAAATGGTCGTACAGTCCATTGTCCAATGTTAAAAGTCATCTGTAACATAAAAAAACTAAAACAGTATCATTGTTCTTTTAACCCTTGACCTTCAGAACTAGTTTACATTGATCAATATGTATCAACATTGAAGCACTTGCTTTTGGTTTGGTATTAACACGTTGTATTTGTAGAACAGTTTGACCCATTTTCTTAAGAATAATATAAGGTCCTTCCCAACCTGCATGCCATGGGCCAGGTTTCCTGAAAGTTTTTACCATAACTTTCATTCCTGGAAGAAACTTATAAGCTGGATTTACTTTTACATACTCATTTTCTCTAGGAGCCATGTTTTCTGCCGCAAAATGTAAAAGTTTAGCTAACTGACCTTGCAATACAGATAACCATTGAGTATGCTCGGTGGCCATCTTTAATGGTCCCGAAACTTGAGGTTCTGATGGAAAAACTAAAGGCATCCGCCTTCCAGTCATTAACTCATGAGGAGTTAACTGTGTTCTTGCATTGGGTGTTGCTCGAATAGACATAAGAACTCCTGGTAAATGATTAACCCAATGTTTGCCATATTCTGCTAACATCTTTTTAAGTCTTGATTTCAATGTTCTATTCATTCTTTCAACTATCCCAGCTGACTGCGGATGATATGGGACATGAAACCGCTGCTGGATCCCCAGCAGGGAACATAAATGTTTCATAATTTCACCTATGAAATGTGGCCCATTATCTGATTCAATTACTCTTGGAAATCCCCAAACTGAAAACACTTCTTTCCACAAAGCTTTGGCTGTGCTTAGAGCAGTATTGTTGGTTAGTGGAATAGCTTCTACCCATTTGGAGAATATATCCACTATTACAAGACAATACTGTAGCCCTCCCGGAGCTGCTGGTAAAGGACCTATGAAATCAATTTGAATCGATTCCCAGGGACCACCTGCCAAGGGCACTCGCTGTAATACAGGTCTCTGTCCTTTGGGCCTAGGATTGAATTGATCACAAATTAAGCATTCTTCACATACTTCTTGACACCTTTTTTCAATATTTTCACCCTCAAATTTAGCCATGATAATTTCTTTTAAAGATTGAATTCCTATATGACCCAATTGACAGTGATTGAATTGAATTAGTTCCTTTAAGATCCCTTTTGGAACATACAGTATGGACAGAAAGTACCATCATCTCTTATGGATCCCCATAAGCCTGTTTCTTTATGTAGTGTATAGTCCCTTTTTAACATAGATTCCTGCTGTTGTTGCAATAGCTTTAAATCTGCAACTGGTTCCCCTAGTGTTTCTCTTTTAAGGGTAACTGCAAGAATTATGTGTTCAGGATATAACAATTCTCCTACCAAAGCAGCTTCTCGAGCAGCTTTGTCTACGAGATTGTTATTGATAGACTCATAATCTTTTGTGACCTGGTGCGCTTTAACCTTTATGATACTACACCTGTCAGGTGTTTTAGCAGCTTGATCAAAGAGTTCTTGCAATATTACACCATGAGCCAATGGTTTATTTTGAGAGTCCACCATACCACGCTTGGACCATACAGATAAATGTAGTGTAAGTGATTTAACTACATACCCACTATCACTAAAGATGTTACAGTGTTTATAACCCATATTGATGGCTTTCTTAACTGCCTCTAATTCTGCCCTTTGAGCTGACATCCCTCCAGGAAGTCTATATTTCCAGACTTCTTGCGTGTCAGGATTCCAAATAGCAAAACCAGTTTTGTACTGCCCTTCATAGAAAAAGCGTGCCCCATCTACAAACAATGATACTCCGTCCGGCTTCATTTGTTTGGAGAAAGGAGACCATGCCTCTTCCTCTACTGCTTCCTGACAATCATGAGGAGTCCCAGAAAAATTCATTAGCTCAGGTAAAACAAATTTTGTGCTACTCTCTACCGTTAAGAGTCGATCCTGTAATTTTAATACCCACTGAGCTAATCTAGCAGAATGTACTGCCATGTCTGTGCAGGACTGGAGAAGTTTTAAAGGTGTATGTGGTGTTTGGATTATAACAGTCCCAAATCCTATTATGTGTTCCATTGCTTCTAAAGCCCAATTAATAGCCATTAATTGTTTAACACATTCATACATCCCCTTCTCAACTGGTGTCATTAAGCGAGAGAAGTATCCCAATATCCTCTCTTCTTTGTATTGTTTTTGCAAAAGCACTGCAGAAATAGATTCTTTCCCTGCATGACACTGTATGATATAAGGTGAATCTATCACAGGTGCAGCTAATGTTGGGGCTCGGCTGAGTTCCCGTTTAAGCTGAACCCATGCTTGCTCAGTTACATCTGTCCAGAGTAACGTGTCCTGCAATTGTGAACCTTTTAAAAGATCATACAATGGTTTGGCAATTCCTGCCATATTCATGATAAACTCTCTACTGAAGTTAACTAATCCTAGAAACTTCCGAAGATCACCTATTGTAAGTGGCCTAGGTAACAGTTGTACTGCTTCTACACGTTTTTGTCGTGGAGATTTACCTTGATCTGTAATATCCACTCCCAAAAAAGCAACTTTTGACTGCAGCAGCTGTACTTTTTGTGTGTTCAATTTTAAGCCTGCTTGCATCAATGCTTCACAAAGATAATGTAATAGATGTGTTGCTATCATCTATGGCTATATTCTCTTTTGTGAGAGACACTGAAGCCCCAGTGTCCACTAAAAACTCCAGTCTTTTCCCCTCCATTGTTCCTTGTATATATGGTCTGCCATCTCCCCCTAGAGTAATTTCTGTAAGGTACGACAAAGGATCAATGGGAGGACCACACCCCTATGCTGAAGCAACTAATCCCTTTACAATTCTTTCCCCAGACTTGCATTGATCAACCTCATCCATACGAGCCTTTATTAACATGATCTCATCCCTGCATGCCTGGTATTCACTAATAGTACAAGTGGATGCTGAAGGAGCGGAAGGAATGACATATTCCTCTTCGCTTCTGATAGCATGCACTGACTGTACTTGATTATTGTAAGTTTGGGCATGTCCCTGTTTCTTGTATGCTGGGTTAAGCCCATTTTCCTTACCCTTGTTTTCCTGGTCTGCCTGAAACTTGTAACAATTTCTTTTAAAATGACCTGGTTTATTACAGTAAAAACACACACTCCTGATTTTGTGCATTATCAGCAGATTGATTTCTCTGATTGTTCCAACCTTGCCCTTTTCCCTGAGAGCCTTTGAACCCCCCACGGTTAGCAGATCTACCTCTTGATGCTACATAAGATACTTGACCAAATCCTTCATCCTCAAAACCTTGATAAGCAAAGACTTTGGCTGCTTCCATGCCCTTATTTTGAAAAAGCATTCGAGCCTCCAAAATCTGTGATGCAGCATGATCCACATTACAGTACCGACACACTTTATTGCAGTGTGGTCGGTACCGCAAGCCGGGAAATCTCCCGGCTTGCTAGTGGCCGCCCCTCGGGAGCGTGCGCCCCCTGCACGCGCGTCCAGGGGCTCCCCGAGGGAGCCCTGGTGTCCCGCGATCACGGGACGGCGGCAGGGGGTTCCGGGGGACCCGGCGGACCCGGCAGCGGTAGGGAGAGCGCCCCGATCGGAGGGCGCTCTTCCGCTGCTTCGGCGCGCGCCCGTCACTCTCGGGCGCGCGCCAGGCTACTGCTGCGGCAGAGAACGGGCAAATGCTCGAATAAACTCTGCCGCAGCAGTAGGTGAGTCAAATGCTCTAAATTTTACTACATCTGTTAACCCCTGAATTTTACTGACAAATTCAATAACACATTGCTTATCATCATCTCTTGTCATTTTGGCAGGATCTTTGCTATTTATTAAACACCATGCCTTAGTCCACATACTAGCACAAACTCTCATGTCATCCTCTTTATTTATTTTAAAAGAGTCCAGAACATTAGGGAGCAGTCTCTCAACTCCCGTAGCACTCTGTACTACCAATAGCAATCTTTGAGTCTCAGAAGGGAAAATGTTTTTTAACACTTCATCATCATCTCCTTTTCCCCACTGTGCCTCATCGTCTTGCAAAATTTGATTTTGTATCATGGTTTCAAATTTAGATTTTACCCATGAACTAAGGGCAGCTGGTAACCAAATTAACAACATTTTGTATGCATCAACATTGTCCCTCTTTTTGTTATTTCTCCTTCAAAAATACCACAATTGTAAAATGGACCTTTTTTCTCATCATACTTAGGAAAGTCTTTTACCAACTTGGACATTTTTAGATTGTCCAAATTAGAAGAGCCTGTCACAGTATGCAAATGATTGGACAAATCAGATTTTAGCAAATCCCAATTAACTTTTTCTTCTGCATACTTAGTACCTTCTAACACTTGTATTCCCTGTGATAGTGGATCAGTAACTTTCCACAATACCTCAGTGCGGTCTATTAAATCACCCACACTGCGAATAGTGTCTTTTTGAACCTCTTGCAATTTTTCAGCATCGTCACTCAAAGCTCGCACTGCTGCCCGCAGCAGATCAACAGTGAGGCGATTCTGACCAAGAGCTTCTTTTAATGGTCCTATACGCTCTTTCATTTTTTGTACCTGAGGTGACTCCTCAGCAGATTCTGAAGTACCTGTCTCAACTGTTTCAATAACAGTCACATTATCCAAAATCTGATCTAGGTTGTCAATGGCATTTACTATTTTACTCATTAAATCAGACATTTGATTATAAGCAGGTACTCTTGGAGTACTGAGTCTAGACAAGCGAGGCATAGATTGTGGACCACGTGGTGTAGACATATTTAAAGTACTGTGCGTGGTAACACCCATTATTGCCCCCATCAATATATCCCTCTTGTCTTTAGACTGAGTACATACAATACAACCATCACTTTCCTTTTTATAATACTCTTGCATTGCATTTGAAGTATCTATAAAACCTTTTGCTAACAAGCCTACTTTCTTTTCATCTTTAAACATTTCAAATTTTCTCCCTTCTACTTCTTTAATTCCATCTAAGACAAACAACATAAAATCATCCCAAATATCCAAAGGATTACCCCCAGAGATGTTGGTATCCAAAGAATATTTGGAGGCTTTTCTCTTAAGCCAGTCCATCTTCAAACGATAATCAATATATGGACTAAAAAACTTTAAAATTTGATTATCGTGACTACCCTCCTTCAGTATGTAAGTAACGAATAACGTACCGTTACAGGGGTTCTGAAGTGGAAGCGTGCACTCCTCCACTATATAGCACCCCTTTTTCTTCTGTATCTTTGCTCAAGAGACACCCCGCCTTATTCCGGGCCCAAATAAAGTAACCAGGCGACCTTGGGTTGCTGATTTGTCTCTTTCCTTGGTCTTTGTACTTCACAAAATAACAGACGTCTTTCCTTTATCCTCACGGTATACCAAATCTTCCTCCTGAACTGGAACCAATTTCCTTGAATGAAGTCTTTCAATTCCGGATCTTCATGGGCGAAGTTTACAGACTAGGAATAAGGTTTATGGAAACCCTCTCTCCTTTTGGGAGACACGATAACTCTCACCTTTTTATTCCTTTTAGCTGTTAGTCCATGCCCGTTGCATTCTCCACCATTATGTTACAAAAGTTTCTTCTTCAGAAAATCAGGACTCAGTTTCAGTTCAAATATATCAGCAGTTTATTCTTCAATCAGCTTTCAATCTTCAATAAGCTTTTACATAGCAAAGATACATACATACTCTTACTTGTCAGTTCAAAATACAGAAGGGTAGTAGTTTAAACTACATTACCCATGATTCTTATACTTTTCTGAACAAAGAACTCATCAATCAATGTCTCTTTCTCTCCTGATTAAACAGACTGATTTCCTCAGGAGGTAAAACACCCCTAGGGACCTTCTGCTGGCAGGGATATATATATCACAGAACAGACAGGACCCTGAGACACTGATACCTACATACTGTTTATACAATTATAACCATATGTGAACTCTGATGTCCAAGCTGACCATGAGCCTTTCATAAAAGTAGCATGTTGAACTTATAACATGTTAACCTGTTGGGTGCTGAATATATATAATACATGTGTATATACTTGTATTGCTATTCTACTTTTAATACAGAAAATATATAACTAAACTTATTTCATCATTCAGTCTCACAAGTTGTGAAACTTCAGGCACAATCTCCCTTCCAGTCTCAAAAGACAGGCTTTTCTAAGCAATCTAATCAGGCAGGTGGTGTTGGTTAATTGACTACCAGCAGTTAACCACCACACTGCTGGATTAGAGGCACGTTACCTGAACAGGGATAACTCCCCTGTTACAGTGCGCTTGGTGATGTAAGGTGGTCGAAGGTCCCATTCATCCCATTCATGCCACCCTCCTGTGTCATGGTTGTGCTCGGCACAAACCTGGGTCGGACCGTGTGGCTGAGGTGGGGTTGTAAAAGCACCGACCTTAGACCACTCAGGCTTATCCGGATTGAGCAGTTCGTAGGCGTAAGTAGCAGGGTCGGGACTGGAGAAGGTAGCATCATCAGTGGACAAGCCATGGTCAGGACTAGAGAGATCAGGGTAAACGTTATTCAAGCAGGAGTTCAGCAACAGGTAATCATAAGTTCCCCACCTCAGTTTAGGAGTGTGAGCGCGGGCGTGGGTTCTGCGCGTGCGGCGACCATGGCCCATGGTACTGGTCTCAGGAAAGGATAGTCAGACTGGAGTGGGCACACCGCCAGGCAGCACTGGTAAACCAGTGCTACAGCGCAAGAGTCCAGAGCGGCCTGTGCAAGGAGAGAGAGAGCTACAGACCTCAGGACTCATAGACTGGCCTCTGCTAAGGGAAACAGGAAGCTGAAGAATACACGGGAGGTGCTCCGCTTCAGCACAGGAACCAGGACATGGCCTCTGCTATGGAGAATGAGCAGCAGGCCCCATGTACCGGTAGATAGGCTCTTGCTGTGGAAGGATAGCAGGTCTCAGGAAACCGGGAGCTGAAGTCAACACTGGAGAGACCTCCGCTTCAGCACAGGAGACAGGAACAGGCTGCTGCGTGCGACTAGCAGCCGGCATCAGGAAACAGGGATCTGAAGTTAACATGAAGAGTACTCCGCTTCAGCACAGTAGACAGGAATAGACCGCTGCATGAGACTAGCAGCCGGCCTCAGGAAACAGGATCTGAAGTTAACATGAAGAGTACTCCACTTCAGCACAGGAGACAGGAACAGACCTGTGCGTGAATTAGGGAATAGAACTTAGAGATTAGTACACAACAGAGCCAAGCCTTAGGGCTTGTGGCAGAACACTTGTGACAACCAGGAAGGGTTATGCTCGGCAGGGAAGCATTGTGGGAAAGGTGTCTTTAAAGGTCAGTGAACCAATAGCAGAAGGGGCGTGTGACAGCATTTCCTCAATGAGTGAACCCAGGGTGGAGCTGCAGCAAACATCAGGTGCAGTGTTCCAGGGCTGCACAGGCCTGTAAGGCAAGGCAAACAGCAAACTAAGATGCGGATCCGTTACAGTACCCCCCCTTCACGTGAGACCTCCGGGCGAATAAGACCACTCATAGAGTTGGGGGACCTGGAATTGTTCCTAAACTGTCTTGGATTGGGAGTAGAGTCATGGTCCAGAGACTCGTGGGTACTCCTTTGCGTACCCCCACCCCCCAGAGAGAACTGCAGCCAGACAGGGCCATCCATGGGCCTCGGGGACATCGAGTTGGTCCTAAAGTTTTTTAGGCGGAAAGGGGATCCGTAAACGAGCAGTTCCTTAGTGAGTACTTTTCTTGGATATGAGAGTGGTGGTAGAGACAACATTGGTACATGGCTCGCCACGCAAAATAGCTTGGGAATCCAGGCCTGTGACAAACCAGGGGTTTCCGGAGCAGAAACGGCAGAAGAACCCCCACTGGGAGCCCAGTCTTTAGTAATGGGACCAGAGTTCAGGATAAGCGGCATCGATGGTTGATCGAAAATACCACGGCGACCTTCAGGACAGACAAAGTCTAGGCTGACCTCTGCATGTAGAAATTTGAGAAGGTTTTCTCCTCCAGAGGTCTCCCAGGTAGTGGTCAGCGAGGGTATAGGGTGGGTGGGAGCATTTCCAGGTATTGGAATGGAAGGTGACAAGGCAAGCAATAAACCAGGCATAGAGACCGAAATCTTGGGATACGTACAGAGTATTTCCAACACAGGGGAAATAACAGGGGTAACAGAAGGTTCCGAGGGGAAAAACCATGGCTTAGCAGGGGCAGAGCAGCAATCAGCAGTGGAGCTCCGAAATACTGGGGAACCCTCAGTGAGAGATTGTATTGTCTGGGGGAGTAGGAATAGGCTTTGGGGCTTTAATATCAGGAACTTGAGAATCAGGCAGAGCAAGGGTAGCGGAGGGAGGGGAGCAAACATCAGAAGCTGAAGTCTGTACTTCAGTGAAAGGGACCTGAGAGACTACAAAAGCAGCAGCGAGTAGAGGAATCGACTCCGCAGCTGGAGGCTCGGAATCCAAAACAGAAACATCTAGCAATGCAGGGGTACTGATAGGAGAACTAGCGACAAGAGCTGGTGCCTGAGAGTCAGTGACGGATAATGGGGGAGTAATGATGGGAGTTAAAGAGACAACAAGCGGCAAGTTGGAACCATGGAAACTCTTAACAGCAGAAACCTTAGAAGCAAAATGAGTCTTATCCAAAACTGCAAGGGCCCTAACAGGGGTGCTTGTCATGACAAAAACATGAATAGGCATTTTTACTAGTGCAAAAATTCTGATAACGGGACTCTTAGCCAGAGGTGAGGGTGTCTGGGTTTGACTAGTGAGAAAATCAGATATTGTGATGTGACTTAAAATCAATCACTGAGGTTCTAGGTTTGCTGGACATGTGTGAGAAAGTACCCTTTAAGACAGGAGCTTTAATTTTTACCCCGTGTAACCCAACGGTTGCTGGGGCATATTTAGACGCAGTGCTGAGGGACTGAGGTTTAGCTCAGATTTAAACACCAGGACTAATAATATAGGCAGGGTGGTCTCAGACTGTACTAAGGGAGTAACAACAGATATGCTGATCCCTGGAGGGTTTGCATGGGCAGAGAAATCAGGGGAACCAAAAGCAAGGACGGCCTCTATAGGAGGAGATTCTGAATCTGATGGGAGGTTTTTACCTCTCAGAGTATCGGGACCGACAAGGCAAATTTCAGAGAGGGGAAACTGTGTGCAGGCTTCCAGCTAGCACATATGAAAAAGCGTCACTTTTGAGTGAAAACAGTGTGTCAGCAAGCATTCCTGAGAACACAACATGAACCCCAGGAGGAGCATAATGACCACTGTACACTTTTAACCCTAAGCTTTGAGAAGAGGAGAACACAGACAGTACAAGGGGGGTAATCATAACTGTACTGGTCTCTGAAGTGGGTATTTGGTAAGGAGTGTCTGGGAAACAAGAAATGACTGCAGATTCCACAACGTGGGGACTATGCGCTGAAGCAGGGATCACCGCTCTCTGGGTGACAGGCTGGTTCAGCTAAATACCCGGGAGTGGGAACTCTGCGACCAATCTTAGGGAAAAACCTGGTCCCTGAATACATTTAACTGGAACCAGAACTTTAGCCGAAGTTTCAGGAGGCAAGGCAGCGGAAACTTGAGCTTAAGTAGAGGATTTATAGCAAAGAATTTCTAAGGACTCCACAAGGTTAGGGGAATCCTTCAATGCAACCTCTGCTGTCGGACTTGGGGACTCATTCTCTGAGGCTAGAACAAAGGCATTAGCTTGGAGGCAGCAAGAATTTACAGGGGTTAATGCAGATAGTACCTGAGAGTAGAACATAGAGAGTTTTTTTCTCTGTAATAGGTGAGACAAGGGATTTCTCCTCTGGAGCTAGGGACATGACCATGGCTGGTGGAGAACAGGGAGTTACCAAAGGGGACTCAGAGATCTGCCCCACAGGGGTTAATACAGGAATGAACCTAGGAACAGAACTTAGAAATTCAAGCTTAGAACATGGAAGTAGAAAGGATTCTTTCTCAGATGGGGAGAGCGCACAGGATTGCCTCGCAGGGGTTAAAGCAGGAAAAACCTCAAGGGCTGGAATGGGAGATTCAGAGTTAGAAAGAGAGAGTAAAGAGAGCTTACACTGTGAGAGAAACACACAGACCTGAGAAATACAGGGATTTACAGTGGAAAACTCATAGTCCTGACTAGCAGGGGTTAAGACAGGGCTAAGCTCAAGTATAGAAGTTAGGGATTCTGAGCTAGAAATAGAGGGGAAAATGGATTCGTTCTCAGATACTAGAGCCTTAGTGTTGGCTAGAGAAACATACATAGACTCTAGGGGAAACTCACAGGGCTGATCGGCAGGGGTTAACGTAGACATATCAATGGGGTCAGAGTAACCGGGTGTTCAATCAGGGCTAGGGACCGTGGCAGCTTCTGCGTTAAGGGGCAGTGATAGTGGGACAGTTTGGTCATTTCCTGGAGAGGGAGATACGTCCTCAGGTTTAGCGACAGGACTGGCAGCACAGGGGGACTGCCAAGTGGCAGCGGAGCTGGCGAGGAGAGGGTCCTGTTCCTTTATGCAAATGTCCAAAGTCAGGGAAAGTACATGGAGCGTAGTTTGAGCAGGAACCAACATGAAAAGGGCGTCCTGTTGTGCTACGTAAATGTCCAATGATAAGGCCAGGGTATAGAGTGTATCTTGGGCGTCGGCCAGTTCCATAGGGTTCACATTCTCCCAGGTTAGAGGGAACCAGGGGAGCGAATACAACTGGCCAGTTACTCTTTTAATTCCTGGAGGCAGAAAGCCTTCATAATAAGATCATTATGGCATCGGTGTTGCAAAGGGGTTAAACCTTCTAACATAAACGGATCTTCCATCCGAGGTAGTATTTCACAAAGATACTGGGACTGGTCTACAGGCCGGGACAGGATTTCAGACAGAAACTTGCCGACCCTCACCACAGGGCGGTCTGAGTTTGTGGGGCCGAGCATACTGTCACGGTTGTGCTCGCCACAAACCTGGGTCGGACCGCGTGGCTGAGGTGGGGTTGTAAAAGCAATGATCCATATTGCGCAGTTCGTAGTCGTACGTAGCAGGGTCGGGACTGGAGAAGGTAGCATCATCAGTGGACAAGCCATGGTCAGGACTGGAGAGATCAGGCTAAACGTTATTCAAGCAGGAGTTCGGCAACAGGTAATCAGAAGTTCCCCGCCTCAGCTTAGGAGCGTGAGCGCGGGCGTGGGTTCTGCGTGTGTGGCGACCATGGCCCATGGTACTGGTCTCAGGAAAGGTTAGGCAGACTGGAGTGGGCACACCGCCAGGCAGCACTGGTAAACCAGTGCTTCAGCGCAAGAGTCCAGAGCGGCCTGTGCAAGGAGAGAGACAGCTATAGACCTCAGGACTCGTAAACTGGCCTTTGCTAAGGGTAGGGTAGCAGACCACAGGAAACAGGAAGCTGAAGAATACACGGGAGGTGCTCCGCTTCAGCACAGGAACCAGGACACAGCCTCTGCTATGGAGAATGAGCAGCAGGCCCCAGGAACCAAATAGATAGGCTCTGCAGAGAAAGGACAGCAAGCCTCATGAAACCGGGAGCTGAAGTTGACACTATCGTGACCTCCGCTTCAGCACAGGAACCAGGACACGGCCTCTGCTATGGAGAATGAGCCGTGGCACCAGGTACCGGTAGATAGGCTCTTGCTGTGGAAGGATAGCAGGCCTCAGGAAACAGGGAGCTGAAGTCAACACTGGAGAGACCTCCGCTTCAGCACAGGAGACAGGAACAGGCAGCTGCGTGCGACTAGCAGCCGGCCTCAGGAAACAGGGATCTGAAGTTAACATGAAGAGTACTCCGCTTCAGCACAGGAAACAGGAACAGACCTCTGCGTGAACTAGGGAATAGAACTTAGAGATTAGTACACAACAGAGCCAAGCCTTAGGGCTTGTGGCAGAACACATGTGACAACCAGGAAGGGTTATGCTCTGCAGGGAAGCATTGTGGGAAAGGTGTCTTTAAAGGTCAGTGAACCAATAGCAGAAGGGGCGTGTGACATCATTGCCTCAATGAGTGAACCCAGGGTGGAGCTGCAGCAAACATCAGGAGCCGTGTTCCAGGGCTGCACAGGTCTGTAAGGCAAGGCAAACAGCAAACTAAGGTGCGGATCCATTACATGCTGCTCCGGCGTCGGAGATACAGGGGCATGAACTCCGAGCAAATTATGTATCCCCGCTATGTCAGTCTCTATCTTCTCCATCCGTTGATCCATCTTCTCCATCCGTTGATCCATCTTCTCCATCCGTTGATCCATATTTCATTTATGTAACTGTATTTGTAACCATGTATTATTTGTCTTAACTCTGTGCCCAGGACATACTTGAAAACGAGAGGTAACTCTCAATGTATTACTTCCTGGTAAAATATTTTATAAATAAATAATAAATAAATATTTAGCATGTCCTCTAAAAGAACATCTATCTTTACCAGCATAGTAGAGTTCCCGGGGATATCGACACTTAACCCATTCAGCATGTGGTCTAACGAGCTGGATCTTGTGCATGGGGGGGTGTGGACATCTGGTGGATGGGTGCTGGGTGGATGAGATGGGGGTTCCCTGGAGAGAAGCTGAAGTGTCGTTGAAGAGGAATGGAGGAGATGACCGGTGGATTTCCGGGAGAGAAGCGGCAGCATCGTCGAAGAGGAATGGAGAAAGTGACCAGTGGATTTCCGGGAGAAAAGCGGCAGAGTCGTCTAAGCGTAATGGAGAAAGTGACCTGTGGATTACCAGGAGAGCAGTGGCAGAGTCATCTAAGCATAATGGAGGAAGTGGCCTGCGGGTTCAATGAGTTGGCTGCCATTTGTTTTGCTTTGAGTGTACATCACCGAATTTCTTCTTGACATAATATGGCTTCTTAATACCCTTAGCCTTTAGGGTCCACAGAAGGTTTTCTTTATTAGCCTTAGCCTTTCGCTTTGGCCTTAGCTTGGAAATGGCTCCCGCCTTTCGCTTTTTCTGCATGACAGGCACGGCAGAGGCAAGTGGGTTCCTGCGTCCGTAGATTCGGGGTTGATCCATGGAAGCAGATGGCACAATGCGGTATCTGGACAAGGGAAAGTTCAGATACAGATCATCGAGTGGTGGGCTGTGCAAAGTGTGTCACCTTTTATGCATGGCAATGAGGTGCAGGTGTTAAAAGTGGGCATACGCTAATGTGAGTCATTAGTGTATAAATACACCATCCATTTTGTGGATTCACTGCACATTGAATACACATTGACTAAACATCGAATATACATTCTTGTGCTTGTATTTCTTTTTACTCGCAGCAATGCCTGTTAAAAAGATTTCAAAGGATCCCAACATGAGAATTAAGGATATGTACATGAGCGGACAACGAATTGCAGATATCCAACGCTGGTTAGGTGCTTCTGGCCTCGTTGTACCAGCAACCACCATGAGCTTTCATGCCCACGGTAAGACCAAAAAACGCACAAGGACACCAACGGTAACTAACGCGTAAGTTTATTATACTGTGTATATATCTATAATTGTTTATTTTGATGCATATTAATATAACTATATATTATTGATCTATCTATTATTGTTTATATCGCAGTATATTTATAAAACTGTAAAATACAGTAAATCTATCTATTATTGTTTATATCGCAGTATATTTATAAAACTATAAAATACAGTATATCTATCTATTATTGGGTACTGTAAATAATGTGCTGTACTTGTGGCCTACTGCACTGTAACTTACAGGATTGTTGTTTTTCTTTACACTGTAGGGAGACAACTCTTCTGGTCGACAAAATAAGTGAAGAGAATGATGAGAAGAGTACCTTAAGGGTCAAAGACACTTTGCTGAAAAATCACAATCTCACTGTATCCGAGACCAGCATAAAGAAGATAAGACGCAGAATTGGATGGAAATATGGACATGTGAGGTTAGTACTGGACACTACAGGAGGTTAAAGTGTTGTTTAAGAAACTGTACTGCACCTACAGTATAAAATTATTCCTAGTCATTACAGAGCGTACCCTATGATAAGGGACGTCAACAAGATCAAGACAGTGGTCCAGGCCCAGGCATGGATCGACAGTGGAGAAACTTTTCAGGATTGCATCTTCACCGACGAGTCTACTGTATCAACAACAAAAAACAAAGAACATATAATACAACACAATGATTCCTTGGCGCACTGACAGATATTAAACCTGACAAAGAGAATGTAGTCCCATGTATCAAATGATGATGAAGGATAAGATCCACAGTCCACAGTGTCCCGTTCCTTTTAGATTGGAAGTTGATCTGGGAATAAAAACAAAACAGCCATTGCGCAGTACCCTATGGTCAGTTCCGTTCACCCCCACCGTTGCTAGCTACTTACTTAAAAGTAGATAAAAATGGGCCTCAAAAGGTTTCTTTATTTTCCTCACGGTTGGCTCCGACTTAATCCTGCTGCTGGTGACGTGATCCTTACTTCCAGCGTCAGCACCACCATAGACCGTGTGGAAACAAAGATGGGCACCAATAGTGTGATACCATAAACATTTATTGCTAAAATAACAGGGTAAAAAACATGCACTCACATGCCGTAATGCCCTATGTGTGTCCTACAATGTGCCGTCCGCTTACATGGGAGGATGCCGAGGGATTGCAGGAGGAGGCTGGAGTTGGCGTGGGTCCCCGCTTCGTGGCCGCGACTCGGAGCGCCTAGTCCCTCCTCCTGTGACGTTCCCCACTAATCAACCTCTTCTCCTCTCAATGGGTATGCACGTAGCAGTACGTCCTGGAAGCTCCACCCTACGCGCGTTTCGTGATTGCTGACGTCACTTCTTCAGGGGTAATGGAGCCGTGGGGGCACTGAAGGTTATTTGTACACTTGTGCATAGCGTCCAAGGGGTTCCCATTGGATAATTATCCTCACTGGAAACTCCTACTAATTGTCCACACATGAGTGATAAAGGGCAATGTGATGACAACTGACTTAACCACTTCATGCCTGGACGGTAACAAACAGCTTATACATACACTACAGCATAATTTGTGAATAATACATGTAAAAATAGCGGTATAGACTATATTATAATGCCAATACAACTACCAATAAAAATACATCAATCAAAATCAATAAAGCTATATATATATATATATATATATATATATATATAACAGAAGATAAACTGGTCACAATTAGAAACAAGACTAAATAAAATAAAAAGTGATATACACACTAATGCCCCAAATATAACATTAAAGTAGATAATGCTGTAATATACCTATGTATATAGGATTGAACGTAACAAGAGTTAGTGAATTAATTGAAAGTATCAAGAGATCTGATATCAATGTATCCAAATAAAAATGTATGTCATAAATTATATTTATTAAATCGGAGACGGAAGGGGAAGGAAAGGGGGGGGGGAGAGAAAGTAACTGAAAACCAATGGGAATATACAGTAAATTAATCATGAAGGAAATGTTTTAACTCCCATTCCACAGCCATGACATTTCTTTTTTATTTAAGCGATTCAACCTATCACCTCCCCTAATGTTAATAGGGATGTGTTCAACACCAAGAAATCTAAAATTTCTTAATCCGCCATGTGGACATTGTGTAAAGTGTTTTGACACTGGGTGGAACAAATCCTGTTTGTTGATGAGTCTTATATGTTCAGAGATTCTTATATTCAAAGGTCTAATCGTCCTACCCACATATTTATGTTTGCATCCACAAGTGATAACATAAATGACATGGCTAGTGTGGCAATTGATAAATGTATTAATCCTATGTGTACTATTAGGAAATAATGTGTGTACTCTCTTGGTAGGTGATGCAAATTTGCAATATTTACAAAAACCACATCTGTGGAATCCCTTAGGTATATTGCCTATGTGGGACTGACGTGTTGATTGAAACAAACTCCTAGAAAAAGAGGAAGCTAATGTGTTAGCTTTCTTGAACGCGAATTTGGGTCCAGATTTAGTAAAAGACTCTAACTCTGTGTCCAATTTCAGTATGTTCCAATGTTTTGAAACTATTTGTCTGATCTGTGATGCCTGCTTGCTGTACTTTGTAATGAATAAAGGACTATCCAAAAATGTTTTTTTTTATCCTTGGTGTCCTTATATTTGATCAAGTTAACTCGATCCACAGATTCTGCATTCAAGAAGGCCATGTCCACATCTCTCTTTGAGTACCCTCTTGATAAAAAATTAGAGCCTAGTATTTTTGAATGTTGCAAGAATGTGTCTTGGTTAGAGCAAAGATGTTTGTATCTCAGAAATTGACCCTTTGGAATCCCGCGAATTAACGATTTGGGATGACTGCTGTTTGCATGTAGATAAGAGTTCCTGGCATGAGGTTTGGTGAATATATGCGTTTGTATACCTGTGATTGGATCACCATGGATAGTCACATCAAGATAATTAATTCTATGAACGTCAGTTTGAAATGTGAATTGAAGATTAATATTGTTTGAATTGATAATGTGAATAAAAGAGTGAAGAGTGTCTAGATCACCATCCCAAATAAAAATCAAATCATCAATAAAATATTTGTAAAAAATAATATTAGAACGAAACTTATTAGTGCTACCATAAATGTGAAGAGATTCCCACAGGCCCATGAAAAGATTAGCATATGAGGGTGCAAAAGAAGTCCCCATAGCCGTGCCTTGTTTTTGAAGAAAAAAAATGATACAGGTAAGTATGGCACAGACTGTTTTACAGCATGTACCTAACTGCAAATTTTTTTTCTTTCCTGAGAGAGCAGCACTAGCCATCTGGTTACAAAGTATTTAACAGTAGTTACAGTACAGGCATACCCCGCTTTAAGTACACTCACTTTAAGTACTCTCGCGAGTAAGTACATATCGCCCAATAGGCAAACGGCAGCTCACGCATGCGCCTGTCATCACGTCCTGAAAAGCAATACCGGCTCCCTACCTGTACCGAAGCTGTACGCAAGCGGGAGACTATAGAGCCTGTTACACATGCGTTATTTACATCAGTTACGCACGTATATAACGATTGCAGTACAGTACATGCATCGATAAGTTGGAAAGGGTAGTGCTTCATTTTAAGTACATTTTCGCTTTAGATACATGCTCCGGTCCCATTGCGTACGTTAATGCAAGGTATGCCTGTATACAGTAGTTCAAGTATAGACTAGTTTGACAGTACTAACTGCATACTGTAGTCCAATATGGAGTAGCTATACAGTGCACAATGCCATAATATGCACATAACTGCACTATTTTTTTCTTTTCTTGTCTATTCAGAGAAAAAAGGATGGAAAGGGGGGGGTATCATGTGTAAATTGTGTGAACTGTTTGTACAGTAACGTGTATCTAAAGTGCAATCATGATTTACACAAAACCTCCCCTCTCTCAATGAAATACACAGAATGAAGAAGAAGATAAAGATGGAAAATTTGTATTACTGTTTTTATTATTATCAATGTGCATTATTCATGATTATCCACCGGCCCTCAATTTTCAACTGTGCTGTACTATTTTTTTATTTCTCTTCTGCATACTTCCATAGTGTATCTCTAGTCATGATTTACACAAACCACCCCCCCCCTCTCAATGATTATTTGTATTTTTCTTTCCTGATAAAATAAAATACATATTTAATTACATTCAGATAATTTTTCTTTGAACTTTAAATTCACTGTGAATGTGTGGGGGGGATTCTTCAAGAAGACATACAGTTTTATTAATTGGTTACATTTTTATTAATTGGTTACATAATCAGAATAACATAAGGGATTAGCCAAGCATTTGAAAACGTATGTGAAGTTATACACGCATGCACATTAATCATCAACTGGCTCCCTTCCAAAAGAGGATTACACAAAGCCAACAATAGGAATATTAATGAATGGTCTGAGAAAGGTGTCGATAAGAGGTTGAAATCCTTGAGCGAGCCTTATGTGTATCTGTTTTTTTTTTTTTGGTCACTCTTGAACTTCGCAAGCAATGGTGAAGTTATACACGCATGCGCAGTAATAATCAACTAGCTCCCTTCCCAAAGAGGATTACACACAGGCGCAGAGAGATGATTCTCGGCTCGAGACGATTTAAAGCACAAAGACAAGCTTTTGAAAATTAATGGTTTTCGAGAGGTGTTTAAAGGTTGAAATACTTGAGCGAGCCTTGTGTGTGTCTGCGGGGGAAGGGGTAAATCTGCATGAAGGATTAGCTGTACTGTAGTTCAAAGAAATTATATTTTTTCAACAGGTCATCATAATGATTTGATCCCCACATCCCCAAATACATAAAAATCACACAAATCATGTGCAGTCAAACGCACAGTGTCGCAGTCAAAAGCTACAGCACCGATTGAATATCGCAATATCAAGATGGTTTAGGCAGGCACATGTTGAGAAAATAAAAAATTATGAGAATTTTTTTTTTTTTGGTCAGTCTTGAACTTTTTTTTCCCCAATGAGCATTAATAATCAACACAGAAGAATAAATCAAACCAGGCTCTGCGCTGCACTGCACTGTACGTTATACACGTAGGAATGTGATGACAGGAATGTGATTAAAAACAGAATTCATCCATTCAAAGGAATGGTGTGGGAGAGGTGTACTGTAGATAAGATAAGAAGTTGAAATACAGCAGTGCAGTACATTAGCCTGTGTCTGTGCAGGGGCGAGCGAGGGGAGTGCGCTGTGTACGCCGAAATGTGATACTGTTACAGTACACGCCTATGTGTTTCAACAATGTTCAAATGAGACATACAGTACTGTACATGCATGTATAAATATGCAAATTTACAATTACTGTGCGCGTGCGCGCACACAGATTATGTACTGACATAGGTTTAGCTGCTACAGTATTAGACTTTGAAGACAACAGCTCGTGAACACCCACCTGAGTTTTTAGACGGTATTACAGTATTGCAGACAGCGCTAATAATATGCTAATAATACAAGCGCTAAAATACCGGAACATATTCCGGAAAAAAAGAAAATATACGGCATTTGCCCGCGGTTATCAGAGTTACGCCGCTATGGCCGCATTATGATAAATGGGGCCGCAGCTGTACAACGGGAAATGGAAGGACATCAACTGTATTCTAGGTAAATACTGTCATCTACTAACCCGTGATGATGATCAGGGATAGACCATCTGTGATATGGCGGAGATCCAAGAACATTCGAGATCTCCTCGTACAGTACATAGCCATTACACTAGACAAAAAAATTAAAATAAAAACACATGGCTTAAAGTAAAGGGTATCTACGAGTGCCATAATTGTAAGGCGTGTGATCATATGAAGGAGAGCAAAACCTTCACTAATTGGAATAATACAAAAACATTTACTCTCAAGGAATTCATCAACTGTAAAAGTACAGGAGTAATATACCTCCTTACATGCACATGTGGAGCCAAATATGTGGGCAAGACTAAAAGAGAACTAAGAAGGAGAGTCTTATAACATCTGGGCTCCATTTGAAATTCACAAGATGCCCCAATCTCTTGTCTAGATTGTCCTAGATAGGGCTCATCAATGAATTCCTGGTGATTAATGCGCATTTAAATTTGGAAATCTTCCAAATTGACAGTGAGTTGGTCATTGAGGATAACAGTGTTTTCATAGCTTTCCAAGCACATTTTGGGATCTAAATGAGATTATTTAACTCCAATAGGGAGCAAACCTCCTTCTCCAAAGCTACCCACCTTTTCAATTCAGGGTCTGTCTGCCATTGGGAAATTTGGCATAAATGCGCTTCTTTATAATATGATAACAGGTATATACAACAAATTAGAAATCGTTCAGATCCATATACAAATAGATATAAACACCGGGTGTATAGAGAAGAATCACTTAGAAACACAAAATAAAGTAATCGCGGTCACATAAGTCCCTTTAATACATACTTATGGTGCAATAGTAGTAATATATTTGAGGATAAGATATCCACAGAGAGAACTAAGATGTACATTACCACTCAACCACACACAAGGTTAACAATGGTACCAGGAAGGCTAACCTGCTAAAAGCAAAAATAATACATTTGTAATAATGTATCTATAACAACGCCGAAACACAAGGTGAAAGTACGTCACATTGAATATAAAATCGGAATAAAATAAATCCCCAGGTAGGGAGGGCGTGTAGGAGGATAACTAGTAGTAGGGAGAACAGTGAACAGTGATGATATGGCAAAGCAGGGCTGTGTAAAATAAATGCAAATGAATATGCCAAACATATGATTATCCCTATGGAATAATTACTAGGCAAACATAATGGTCTGGTGTAGCGCCCCTAGTGCTTAGATAGATATATAGCACAATATACAGTAGAGAACAGAAGCATACCATA
Source organism: Ascaphus truei (assembly GCF_040206685.1). Classification (NCBI taxonomy): domain Eukaryota; kingdom Metazoa; phylum Chordata; class Amphibia; order Anura; family Ascaphidae; genus Ascaphus; species Ascaphus truei. Next base: position 29,362,613 of record NC_134501.1, on the reverse strand, counting down.
ATTAGAACGTGACTGTGAAGTATGTAATAAGTATGTATAAGTAACACACAGTCAACGTCTGTGGCGTCCACTAGTGGGACGGCGTTTAGAGGAGTGTAGCGTCAGCCCCGACATGATATACGGGTGTATCCTAAATTTTCTTACGGTCGAGCTATGATATACAGTGGCGGCCGCCTTTACCCTAGTGCGGTCGTATCGGCGCAACTCTGAAAACCGCGGGCAGATGCAGTATTTGATGCAGTATGTTCCGGTATTTTAGCCGCGGCCGCCTTTTCCTAGTGAATTGTATTAGCGCTGTCTCGGCATGAATGCGGCATGAACGCGGTGAAGTGCGGTAAAGTGCGTGACATTCGGAGAAAATCCCCGAAAAAATTCGGACATGTAGGAGAATAAAAGGGGCCGCGACAGAATGTTCTGCCTGCTGTATAACGTGTCTGTGTCTATACCAGCATTTAGGGATATGTTGATCTCATGTGCATACGACACACTGGCACATTGCGGTGTGTTATTTATCTATACTGCTGGGTCTGAGGAAGGACACATTAGTCCTGAAACGTTACCTTTATTAGTTCTGATGCTGTGAATACTTTATTTAAGTTTTTTCAAACTCAAAACAAGTCTCCTGTGTGCTCCTTTTTTTCCCTCTAGTTTGTGCCTATTATCAGGTCCAGCTTTGAGATGCCGGGACCATTGGAAGGTAAGCACCAGAAGCAAAATAATATTTATATACTTTTTACAAACAGTGGTGTGCCATTTATACTTACTATTGATCACGTACTAATTATGGTATGCTTCTGTTCTGCTTCTGTCACCTAGTAGTTATTCCATAGGGATAATCATATGTTTGGCATATTCACTTGCATATTTTTTGACACTTTTAACACTGCTTTGCCATATCATCACTGTTCTCCATACTTCTAGTTATCCTCCTACACACCCTCCCTACCTGGGGATTTATTTTAATTCCTCTAAGTGCAGGTCTACTTTTGACCTGTCTGGCAGCACATGTGCCAGCCATTTTGAAACAAATTCCTCGGATCTGTGATGGCCTCTGGACCCCGCGTAGCCTGATATTGTTACACTTGTCCCTATTTTCTGTGTCCTCTTGCTTGTCGGACAGGTCAGAGATCAAGGTTTCTAGATGTGCTGTAGTTTTTTTGTTTTTTTTGTAGCGCTTTAATGGTTGAGTCCAGGCACTTTTCCATGGCATCTGTCCTGTCCCCATTGTTATTGATGTCTCTCCGTAGCTCTGCTAATTCCTTTTGAAAAAAAGATTTTATTTCCTTGCAGAACTCCTTTAGATTACTCTTGGTCACAAGATTTTTGTCTCTTTTGTCATTCAGGTCCTCCGATCCTCCGAAAGAGTCGGATCCCTCATGCTGGATCGGAGGCTCAGAGCGTCCCTTTCGTGCCATATCTCCTTTATTGAAATAGTCCGTTAAAACGGAGGAAGCTTCCCGCGATTTTGCTCTGGTATTCATCCCTGGTGTATCAACTCTATGTCTGTTAACTCGGATTGTTTATTTATATGTTTTAAGCGCCGATTTTCAGCCTAAATTGTGCCATTGGGGACGGAGCTAAAAGTTCAAGTTTCCATCCACCTCGCTGTCGTGCATGCGCCTCTAGAGATGCATTCTTTAAGATGAGAGGTTATAGACGTGGGATTACAGGTGGGACACCTTTGGAGAGAAAAATGGTCAGCAGTTATAAAATATAATAATGTCACATATTTAAATCAATTTACAGTAGAAAAATGGTGTGTGTTGGACTTATAAATAAATAAAACAGCAACAAGAAAAAATTCTAGTTCTCCATTAATATTCTGTCCAATCCATAGAATAGTTTTGAATTCCACTCTATTTGTGCGGAGAAGGAAGCAGAAATACTAAACAAAAATAACACAAGGAGTGGGGCATTGAAGGTAAAATACAGGACATTCCTCCTCCAAAAAACATGTCTCTGTCTATAAAGACAGCAAACTCCTTCAATGTCTATAACTTGACCCACAGCCAACCTCTCAACACAGATATATATCTATATTACACTTCTAACTGCACCACTATAAAAAATTTAGTTATTTAGTACATTCCAACTATGATCATTCTAAAAAAATATATCAGCATTAACAAACCTACAAAAACGTTACATGGTACTATGAAACTTCTTCTGTGATTCCATTTCGCACTTCACACTAAATCCTTGTACAGTATTCTTTGTGAAGTGCTGAGCACACTCCAGGCACTATACAAATAAAGACATACATACACAGTATTACTAATTTTTCAATAATAATATAGTATCAGAACCTTTGACACAGTTCTGGGTGTCTAGTAAGCTGTCTGGGTGTTCCGCCAACTGTCCTTGGGCAAAACTGAACTGTTCTTACTAAAATACTGTATTCCACATATTAATTGCTGGATTATAACAGCAAAGTAAAATACTTGATTTAATATTCTTTACACTATAAATATTTTAGACTAGAGTGACATGCCATACATTTCACAACAAGACATACAATGCCTCTATCTTCAACATTTAAATTGGATCCTTTGTTCAGAAAAGAAAAGCATTCGACACCATGTTAAAATAAATACCAAACATGTCCTAACCAGACCAAATAAAATTGAAATGTATTTACTGGTTACACACAAACAGAAAATACACAAGGGGATTTTCCCTTAACTTCTGAAAACACAGACACAAACGAACATAAGTCACACTTCTTTTATACACAGCTAACAACTTTAACAAACAAAAAACAACAAAACCTGCTATTAAAACTAATTTGCGCTCTAGTGAACTTGCGTGTATGGAATGCGTTTTGCCCGTTGTTTATGTGTAGCGTGTTCATAACTAAAGAGAAAGGGAGGGCTACTATTCTGTTACTTCTGTTCTGGGCTGTTATTCTTCATGCTGCTTCTGATTCTGTCTCTTCTCTCTCGATGTGTAAATTGAGAGGGGGGATAAGAATGTCAGTCTGGTTAAGGTAACCCATCGTCTGGCCAGAATGATAAGCGCCCTTATTTTTCCAGCTGGTTACAAAAATGGCAAAGATCAAATGAACTTCCTGCATTTGCCTTTTCTTTGTCCTCCTCTCTCCAAGGACACCCAAACCCTCCTCTGTCCAGTGTTAATTAATTTGTGTTGTAGTGGGGGTGTACACCTTTAAATAAACTTAATTGCGGGCAATTAATTGCATTCTTATTTTTGTAAGAACTTATGATTTATACTACCACAGACACACAGGGATTACTCAAGATAACAACCCTTTTAACATATTTATACCTGACAACCTAACACAACATTTTGGGGAAAAAACACATTTTCCCTACCATGAACCTATACCTGAGGCATGTTCCCCACTGAGATTTGCAATACTTTCAACTCTCAACCTGAGATTCTTAATCCCAGGGGGTAGACCCCTCTTGGGTTTTAGGCAAAACCAATCTGTTGAGAATAATGGTTGCACCGAAGGATTGTGACATTGTCAGTCAGTTTGCATCTCTCCACAATTTCAGAGCGAGCGTGATCCAACCCACAGGAAAAGAAAATATATAGTGCACTCTGATGTAACAAAAAAATATTCTTATATAAACATGGCTCGTATGGATTTCCTACTTACATCAAGTAAGTGGTTTTAAAGCCTTTCTCCAAAGTGTTATGATTTTTGGTCTTTTTTCCAGGGGAAGACCCCTCTTGGGTTTTAGGCAAAAACAATCTGTTGAGAATAAAGGGGGCACCGATGGACTGTGATATTGTCAGAGCCAGTGAGTATGCATTCACACTTGGTTAATCTGGCATTAAAAATTTGCGTTGCGTGTTTTAGAGGCAAAGTGACCACAGCATGTGGGACTTGAAGCTGTAAAAGGTAGCCCTGTACCAGATCATGGAAGGCTACTGAGTAAAGTCTGGTCTGTGACCGGAAACATGAGTGAGGACAATGCATAATTTGGCAATCCCAATGCCAAATCCTAGGAGCAATAAGGAGAGTCTTTTTCTAAGTGAAGAAAAGATTATTCACAGCTGTCAGTCCACGGGAGTGGATGACCGACACCTTTTCTCGTTAAATCTTGTAATGCTGCTGCTATAGACAAGGAATTTGGAATCCATTGGCGGGAATGTCATGTCATTTCCTGAAATGCCCTGTAACTGGGACTTATACCTGTTTAAGAGAAACTGCCTCTAAATCCAGCAGGGAGCTGGTTAAATGCGGCCAGGCAACTAACCAGACTCCACCTGGCTAATTAGGACTCTAAAAAAGCCTCCTGGAAAAAGATGCCAGGAGATTTCCTTGGCACACAAGGGTGCTGACAGAGGAGAAAGAGGACTGAGCAGAGAGACACTCCATAGCTCACATGTGCTGACCGAGGGGAGCAGAAAGGCCTTCACCTACAGCAACATATGGAAAATAAAGGGTAGAGGGGGAGGGGGAGGGAAGGTGACTCTCGCGTTAGCTCAATAAACAATGTATAAAATGGTAACAAAGGTGCAAAAGGGGATAAGGAGTAATTATGAAATTGGAGACAAGAACACCCTCTTGAAAGCACTCGTTGTAAAGTGTCATATGATGAATTAATTAATAAATAATACTTTATTATCAATAAATAAAATAAATTAATATATAACTAAACTAAATGATACAACGGTGAATAAATCACATTGGTAACTAAACATATAAAACAGACCAAAGTGCTCTATACATAAACTGAAACAGAGGGGAAATCCTTAACAGATAATTACTTAATAGTAATGAAATAACTTGTTAATCACAATTAATACAGGATAACCCCTAGGTCCAGCACTAGAGATAGTTAAAAATCTGTACATTCTAAACAGGTAGCGTGAGACTGACCATTTTAGTATTCGCAAATAAATGGTGTATGAATGTTCCTATAAAAAATCTGCAGTTGGTACCAAATGATATGTCAAATAACAAAATCAATATAGCAGAGGTACATGAGCTAATGTTGGAGCACCTAGAATACTAAGTACAGGATCACAACAAATAGCTACTTTATTGCTAAATGAACATTAATATAGTAAATCCGTGGGGGGGAGGGGGAAGGGATTGTGGCGGGTAGGGCGCACCGGCCCTCGGCCCCGAGGGTATCAGAGTTGGACCAGGGCTTGCACCAGTGTCGGGGCCCCAGAGCCTGGCCATGGCTCCCAGGTTCTATAGAATTGAGGCATTATCTGCTTCAGCATGGCTGTCAGTCTCTCCATGTTCATGACCCCGTCTATTCTTTTAATTATTATTCTCCTGGAAGGGGCCTTTACTTGTTTCCAGGCCGCCGCGATGCAGCATCTGGCGACCGTAAGGATCGCCGAGGAAAGTCTGGCTATAGGGGCGGGGAGGTCTTCAATTGGTTTCCCCAGCACGTACGTCAGGGAGTCCAGGGGGACCTCCAGACCCAAAGTTTCAATCAGGAGACTCTGGATCTTAGTCCAGAACCTCTGGATCTCCGGGCATGCCCACCAAATATGGGACATGTCCCCCCTTTGACCACATCCTCTCCAGCACACGTCCGAGGTGCCTGGGTTGATCTGGCTCAGTCTACTCGGGTTTAGGTACCATCGGAATACGATTTTATAAATATTTTCCTTCATGATTGAGCAAATTGGTGTTCTGGTAGCAGCTTTCCAGATATCCTCCCAGTCTTCCAGGTCGATTGGGATATTTAGATCAGCGCTCCATTTTTGCATATAGGAGTGTGAGGGAGGGAGTGGGATGCCTCTAATATTCTATAAACTTTGGAAATTAAACCTCTCTGGTATTCCCCCTTGAGGCAGAGGGTCTCGAATCTAGTGCACGCTGGGAATTTAAGGCTAGGGGATTGGGCTCTCAGGAAGTGCCTAATCTTAAGGTATTTGAAGATGGGGAGGCCTGGGGAAGAGAACTTATTTTTAAGCTCTTGGAAGGACAGGACCTCATCACTTTCCAGCAGATCCGCAACCACTCTGATATTTAGGCCCTGGAATTGACCAAATTGGGTACGGGAGCACCCGGTTGGGAAGTCCGGGTTCCCGAAGATGGGGGTGAGTTGTGAGGGGGATGAAGCTAGGCCATGTTTCCCTTTAGCTTTAGTCCAAGTAGACCACGTGCACCTCATTGCCCCGAGCTCGAATCTCAGGGGCCTCCTTCCTTTGTGAGCCTGAGACCATAGTAGGGCCGAGAGGGGGGTGTGGGCCGCGTGGTGTGTTTCTATCACCAACCAGCAATTGGAGGTCGGGGGGTTGTTCCAAACCACCGCCTGCCTCAGCTGGGCTGCCTGGTAATATCTGACCACATCCGGGTGCCCCAAACCCCCTCTCGTCCTTGAAGCCAACAGCACTGATCTCGGCACCCTTGGTCTACGCTGCCTCCATATAAAACGGAGGATATGAGCCTGCATATTTCACAGTTCTACTAGCGGGACAGGGACTGGGAGGGTTTGAAAATAGTAAAGTAATCGGGGAAGGACATTCATTTTGGTGGACACAATTCTTCCAAACCAAGAGATCTGGTGGGCATGCCAAGTCTCCAAGTCTCTTTTGATCTGGCGGAAGAGGGGGGGGGGTAGTTGGCTTGATATAGCGAGCTGTACGAGCTTGCTATTTTTATCCCTAGGTATTTAATGTGGGAGTTATTCCACTTATATTTGAAGTTAGTTTGTAGGAGTTTCCTTGTAGGGTCTGGGAGAGATATATTGAGCGCCTCGGACTTGTCCATGTTTATTTTATAATCGGACACTAGGCTAAATTGGTCCAACAGTTTCTGGAGGTTGGGAAGGGAGGTGTGTGGGTCGGCCAAGGTCAGAATGACGTCATCAGCAAAGAGGGAGATTTTGTACTCCCTGTCTGCGATTGGGATGCCCTTTATGCTGGGTTCAGCTCTGATCCTGGCAGCTAGTGGCTCTATTGATAGGGCAAATAGTAGGGGGGATAGGGCGCAACCTTGCCTGGTTCCATTTTTGATTGTTATTGGGTTGGAGTGCTCTCCCGGGAGTTTTAAGAGAGCGGTAGGGTTGTTATAGAGGGCTCGTACCCCCTCGAGGAACAGACCCGAGAAGCCAAACCGGAGAATAGTTTGGTCAAGAAAGAACCATTTGATTCAGTCGAAATCCTTTTCGGCATCAAGGCTTAGGATCATGGCCTGAGACTTATTGAGGTGAACGTGGTCTATAATATTAATAATTTTGCGGGTGTTGTAAGAGGCCTGTCTTCCTGACACAAAGCCCACCTGGTCTATATGAATCAATCTGGGGAGAATAGGGTTCAGTCTGTTTGCTAGGATCTTACTGAAAAGCTTGAGGTCAGTATTGAGTAGAGAGATCTGTCTATAACTACCGCATTGTAGAGAGTCTCTACCTTCCTTGTGTATGATGGCAAGGTTGGCGGCCGAAATTGTGCCTGGGATTGGCTTCTAGGAAGGAATTGAACATGTCTAGCAAGTAAGAGGAGAGGGATGCTGCAAATTTTTTATAGTAAGCCTTGGAGAACCTGTCTGGCCCAGGTGTCTTGGCTATTTTAAGCGAGGAAATGGCTTGGGATAGCTCCTCTTGGGTTATTTTCTGATTAAGGAACCCAAGCTCTTCCGCTGAAAGGGATGGGAGGTTACATTGGGTTAGGTATTCTGCGGCTGTTTTGGCACTGTCGCGGTCCTGGCTGGGGGGGTGGAGGTTGTACAGGTCTTTGTAGAACTCTGCGAATTCCTGCGCTATTTCTTTCTCGTTGTACGTTATCTGCCCATTTCTGGTGCAGATTTTTGTGATCTGTGCTTTTGTCTTTACGCCTCTTAGTTTCAAGGCCAGGAGTTTATCTGCTTTATTGCCCCTATCATAGAACTTCTGGTTAGTCCATTTCAGCGCTCTCTCTACCTCGTCAAACTGCAGTACTTCTAGTTAAGTTCTTGCCTTATCTAGGGTTCTAAACACTTTTTTTGAAGAGGACTGCTTATGTTGGAGTTCTAGGGCCAAGATCTTTTCAGTGAGTTCTTTTTGAGCTTTGTGTTTCATTTTTTTCTTATAAGAGGCTAGAGAGATAAGGTCTCCTCTAATGGTAGCTTTGTGCGCTTCCCAGAGCATTGCTGCTGCCGAGACCGAACCGTTATTTATTTGAAAAAAAGTGTTTAGTTTTTGTTTGATTGTTTTGATCACCTGGGGGTAATTGAGGAGCGAATCGTTCAGTTTCCACTTGTACGCAGAGGTTTTGACGAACGGCAGAGAGGGTGAGTTCGATAGGGGCGTGGTCTGACCAGGTAATTGAGCCTATGTTGGAGTGGGAGGGTGCCTGGAGAACATTATTGGTACCTAGAAAGTAGTCAATCCGCGAGTAAGACTGATGGGGGGGCTGAGAAGAACATGTAGTCCCTCTGGCCTACGTTCTGGGTCCTCCAAATATCTGACAAGGAATAGTTTTTCAGGATTTCCCGAAACTTTTTGGCCTTTTTCTGTGTCTGAGCAGTGTGTGGTGTCGCGGGCTGAGTGGATTTGTCTTGGTCTGGGCAAAGGACCATGTTTGCGTCTCCAACTAGCAGTAGCGAGGAGAGCACCGATTGATCTAATGAACCAAGTAGATTCTGGAGGAATTGGGTTTGGTTATCATTAGGGGCGCACATATTCATAATGGATATGGGGGTTCCTGATAGTGTACCTTGGAGTAGCAAATATCTACCTTCTGGGTCTTTGGTTACCTTTGTTGGGGCAAAGGGGATGTTATTCTTGATCAGTATAGCTACACCTCGTTTCTTGCTGGGGATGATTCGTAAAACGCTTGGGGAACATGTGCTTGAATGTGTTAGGCGGGTCTGGGGTATTGAAGTGTGTTTCCTGGATACAGATTATATCGCCTTTAGTTTTTTTTTAGTTCTTGTAGAGCTAGCTTGCGTTTTCTAACAGAATTAAGGCCCTTAACATTTAGCGAGATGATTTTAATTGACGCCATTAGGTAGGGCGATGATTCCTGGGGACAAACCCCGGGCCCCGAGTGGTTCCCATGTCGGGGGTGAGTAGGTCCTTAGAGCACGGGGCGGGGGGTCCCCAGACTGTCCCTGGGGGGCCTCTGACAGTGGTCAGGGGGGGGGGGAAGAGGGAGGGGAGGGGGAGTGTGGACACATGGGGGCGAGAAAGAAAGTTGGCTGTCCGGGAGCCCAAGAGAATTTCCGCTTGACACCGTGGTGGCAAGGGAAGGGGGCAAAAACCCCTGGAGAACTTTCCGGGTCGCCAAACATGGGGCGAGACCAGTGAACGAGGTCAAACACCCTCATCGTTTGCGAGAGGGGTGTGGGGGGGGGGGGTAACTAACTTGGGTGGACGGCTATGTCTGAGACAGAAATAGGGTTATGCAGGGCTGCCAAAACATTTTTAGTTAGCCAGCAGGTTTTTTGAAGCTAAGTGTTCTGGTCATTTTGGGCCATGCTAAATAAACAATACGTATCCTGGTATGAGTCAGATGGGCCTTTTCCTTCCTTAGGTTCAAATGAGTGGGGGGGATACCGTGGCAGAAGACAAGCTCATAGGCATATATCGTGACCGACCCATTCTCCAACAACACATATCAACTGGCCAGCAGTACTGGGGACACAGATGCATTCTGGGATTTCTTGGTCTTAAGTGACATTGTTGCATGGATATATAAATCTCAGGTAAATCTTTTCTTGGGAACATGGGGGAGGGGGGGAGTGAGGGGGGGGGAGGGAGAGGGGAGGGGGAAGGGTGGGAGGGGGGGTTGACACCATGGTAGACACCAGAATCACAGACCTATACAATGCCTAAACAGTGCTCCTAAATCATGCTTCAGCTAGTCAGCATGTTGGGAGCTCTTGGTCCTGACTGAACAGTATTGCATGAATATTCAAGATTCAGATTAACCTTTTCTTGGGGTCATTATGGGGGGGTGAAGGGGGGGCGAGAGGGGGAGGGGAGGGGGGGCGGGGGAGAAGGGAGGGGGAGGGAAGGGGGGAGAAGGGAGGGGAGTGGTGGAGGGGAAGATCATGGTAGCCACTGGGATCACAGACCCATACAATGCCTAATCGGTGCTTCTAAATCATGCTTCAGCTAGTCAGCTGGTCAAGGGCCACATAAACATTTTGGGAGTTCTAGGCCTTGCGTGAACAGTATTGCATGAGTATACAAGATTTCGATAAACCTTTTCTTGGGGCCGTTGAGAAGGGGGGGGAGGAGGGGGGAAGTGGTAGAAGGGGGAAAACCGTGGCAGAGGACAGGGTCACATGCATGTACAATGTTTAAACCATGCTCCTACAGCCTAAATCAGCTGATTCACTGGTCTGGGAACACAATCGCATTCTGGGCTCTCTTGGCCCTGGGTGGACACCATTGCATGGGTATACATAGGTCTAGCAGCATTTGTCCTTGAGGTAATGTGGGGGGGGGGAGGGAAGGAGGGGGGTACTATGGCAGCGGGCAAAGTCAGGAGCCTATACAATGTCCAGGCAGCGCTCCTATATCATTTTTCAACAGGCCATCTGGACTATGGGTATGTTTGTGTTCTGGATGCTCTGAGTCCTAAGCGGGCGTCATTGCATGGATATGCCTGGATCGGGTAAGCCTGTTCATTATAGGGGAGGGGGGTGAGGGTAGTCTAGGGGTATACTGGGGGGGATGGGGGAGGGTAGGGGGGGTGCACAGGGGGTTATGAAGCATTTAAACGACCTGATCTCCTCAGGACAGGAACTGGGTGGGGGGAGCCGGATAGATGTCCTTGGCTGGTGAGACACTTCAGGGCCAAAACGGTGTTCGGGCAGGTTGGCAGCAGATCCGGGTTGGGCCTGACTCCCCCTCCCGGGGGAGACCGGCTGTGGGCAGGATCACCTCCGGGGAGGGGACTAAAGGCGGGCGGATGATGGCCTTGATCCGGGTACATGATGGCCTCGATCCGGGTACATGTCAGCGGGGGACAGAGGGGTCCTCTTCCTGTTGTCGGATCCCTGCATGTGAGTAGCGAGATTTCTTGGTGGGGAGAGGGTGGGGAGAGAGGGTGGGGGTGGGGAAAGAGGGTGGGGGTAGGGAGAGAGGGCGGGGGAAGGTGGGGACAGGACTGGATGGGAGGGGGAAGTGGGGGAGGGGGGGAGGGAGGGGGAGAGGGGGGCGATAGCAGGAGTCAGCTCGCTGGGGTGCTGCTGGGCGTTCTTGGAGAGCCTGGGGACGAAGAGCTTCTATGGCGGCCATCTTTGATGTTCGCCAGGGCTTAGCTGGTGTGTTCCCTGCTGGCGGTTATGTGGGAAGCTGGATGGATGGAAGCCGTCACGGCCCGTATGGAGTCGACACTTCAGGTTGAGAGAGAGGGTGCAGCAGAAGTCCGTGCAGACCTGGGACCTTGGGGTGCGAGGTCAGTCTTCATCCAACTGGGGGGGACATGGTTCTCAGGGGAGGTGGACCACTCAGTCATCAAGATTTTTGGCTGGCAAGCCTCTCGGATGCTCGGGGAGTGTCTTGGAGGGGTCCGACCCTGCCACTGGACGGGAGGGGCGGTTGTCGCTGTGTGGTGGGGGGATCCCTAGGGCTTTGAGGAAGTCTCTTGCATCCTCTGGGGCTGTGATTGGGAAGTGGCGCCCATTGCGGAGCACCACCAGCTTGAAAGGGAACCCCAAGCGATATTTGACTCCTTGGTCGCAGAGGTAGTTGGTGAAAGGCTTCAACTCCCGTCGCTTCATCATTGTGGTCCTGGACAGGTCGTTAAACAGCTGGATGTCTGCGTCATCCACTTGTATGCTGCGTTGGCCCATGGCAGCATTCATTACTCGCTCCTTGGTGGTATATGCATGTAGCCTTACTATTATGTCCCTGTGGCAGTTGGGGTCTGTTGGCTTTGGGCCCACGGCATGGTGGGCCCGATCCATAAGGAGCTCATGCTCAGAGAGGCCCGGCACCAGTTGGAGGAAAACTCTGCGGAGGTAGGCTTGCAGGTCCTCGTGGGAGATTGCTTCAGGCACGTTTCTGAGGCATATGTTCTGCCTCCTTTCGTGGTTTTCAAGGTCCTCCAGGGCATTCTGGAGGTTCCTGATTGCGTCGCCGCATCTCGCAACTTCTTTTTGGACCTCAGACTGGAAGCTGATGGCCCCCTCGATTTTGGCCTCCAGCTCGTCCCCAGCCCTTCTCCCAGAGAGGGCTCCCAGGTCTGCTCTGATGCTTTGAAGGGCCTTTTCTGTGTCCTCTAGTACCCCTCTCCTCATTTTGAGGATCAAAGAGTCAAAAGATTCTTTATTTAGAACGAGGGTGTCCGAGTCAAGTTGGTCTTGGAGCTCGCCGAGTGCCGCGTGCTCCGGCTCCTCGGTGCCATCTTGGGAGTCCGGATTCAGCTCCAGCTCAGCCTGGCACGGGGGCAAAGAACTTTGCGACGGTGTTCTGGGTCTTCTTTGACTTGGCCGCCATCTCGGCTGTGTTGGGACCAGTTGTGGGAACTGAAATCGGGCGATTTGGTGTGTGGGGGGTTGCGTTTTCTGCTCTTTTCTTCTGAGGGTGTCGGGAGCTCTTCAGAAAGTCAGCCATCCGTGGTGACGTCACCCGTCCTTTTACCATTTTAATGATGTATGTGTGATACTTACCAGCTGCAATTTTCACAATATATTTAATACTACACAATGAGGTTTTGATCTGTTTTTTATTTTTTCCCTTTTCCCTTTTTTCAAAAGTCTCTATCTCTGTCACCCTGTACTCTTCTGTCACCATTGTTCCGATAACGGTCATTCTGGTGTCCCTGGTTATCTCTTTTTGGAGCTCTGTAATTTCTGGCAAAATGTCCTGGCTTTCTGCAATTATAACACTTTCTGTCCCTTCCTTGATACCTTGCCTGTGACCCCTCTTGGGTCCTATCATATAACACTTTCGTTTACCGGTCTATCTTGAGAAAACAACTCAGTTTGCGCCTAAACAAGATTCACTTCCTGAGCCCTTTTCTTTGCTTCCCTGCTCCTTTGCATATGTTCTACCACAGTAGCAATTTCTGACAATCTTTTCTGCTCCAAACAGTACACACAGTCTGTACTTGCGTCCCAATTTCTGCCTGTAAACCTTTCACAAATGCCGCCACTATAAGTGATCTTGCGTTCATCTCTACTTCCTCAATACCTCCATACGCCTTGATCATTTTCAATAATCTATCGGCAAATTCACTTGCTGTTTGTTCCTTATTTTGTTTTGTTGTGTTAATTTTTGTCCAGTCAGTGGTTAAAGTAATTGCAGCAATTACAACACCTCTAGGGGGACAATGGGGACTATAATATAATTTTGAGTTCCTTTTTCGGGACCCTGCTGTTCCTCAACAGGTGTGCCTGCTAGTGTTGGTGTCCCTGGCCCCGTGGGTCAGGGGGCTCAGCCGCGGCCGGGCCAGTTAAAAATAAATTAAAAAAACCGGTGCACCCGATGCCGGGTCTCTCGGCAGCGCCAGAAGTCAGCTGGGCTAAGCTTCCGGCATGCCGGCGTGAGAGGGAGGCCCGGCGCGTGCATTAGAAGTAAGCGTGGGACAGACAGGTGCCTGCAGCGAGGCAGGGCCGGCGACAACTGCTGTGACCTGCTGCCAGGACCCGCCAGCCACCAGCCCTCAGCAGTCCCACCAGATGCCGGGCCCCTGTCACCCACCGCCCCCCGCAATCTTGCCAGCCGCCGGGCCACCGGTCCCCCCGCCCCACTTACAGCCACTGCCCCCCCCCCACTGCCACACCACACCCCTCCCCCCTGCAGCCACCGGCCAGACCTGAGATCATCCCCAAGATAAGCCTGATATTTATTTTTATTGGGAGTATATTTTATATATGTATTGGGGGGGTGGGGTTAGGGTATTTTTTAGATGTATTCGGGGGGTTGGGGTATATTTGTAGATGTATTCGGGGGGTTGGGCTATATTTGTAGATGTATTGGGGGGGAGTGGGATATATTTGTAGATGCATTGGGGGTGGGGAGTATGTTTTAGATGTATTGGGTGGGAGTGGGGTATATTTTTAGATGTATTGGGGGGAGAGGGGTATGTTTTAGATGTATTGGGGGGGAGTGGGGTATATTTGTAGATGTATTGGGGTGTTAAGTAAAAGTTACACGCAAAAAAAATATTTCCGTGGTAGGTGTGCTATGGGTTGGGGGGGGGGGGTAGCTGCTCTTTTCATTTGTCCGGGGCCCCATGATTTCTGTTGGCGACCCTGATCTTACAAACACACACAATCACACTCTCACACTCTCACACTCTCACACTCTCACACTCTCACACTCTCACACTATGTCACACACAAGCCCACACACAATCACACACACAATCACACACACACTCAAATACACACAATGCCACACACATACACTCACACACTGAAACACACACACATCCCCCCCTCTCCCTGTATCAGAAGCTATCTGATTGGTTACAGCCTGTCACATGATGACATGATGAGACCGCCACTGTAAAAATCAAATTTTACTGAATACAAAGATTCAGGTCGCGCCGACGCTGTCGCACCTTGTAGGAGGACATGTGCAGAGGTACACAATGGAGACTGTTTTAAGGTGAAATAAAAATAAGGCTTTATTGTGCCTGTCGCTTTAAACACAGCAAAAAAAACAACTTAAGAGAAATAGTGAGCCAAACAAAAGCTGCTCCACTTTGGCATATATGTATCCTTATATTTCAGTCCTTTCTACTGGGTGGCTACCCAAGCTATTCATCAGCCCAAGTCACATTATATATATATATTATATAGCAGCAAGCTGACAACAAGACAAAGGGGACAAGATTCTAAACTTGGAGCCTGACATTGCCTGAGCATTCAAGGGTGCGGTTCCAAGAGAGCAGAGAAGCTTCCCCTACAGCAACCCAGTTAACAGATAAGACTTTATTTTACAATGACTGTTGTCATATATATATATATATATATGACAACAGTCATTGTAAAATAAAGTCTTATCTGTTAACTGGGTTGCTGTAGGGGAAGCTTCTCTGCTCTCTTGGAACCGCACCCTTGAATGCTCAGGCAATGTCAGGCTCCAAGTTTAGAATCTTGTCCCCTTTGTCTTGTTGTCAGCTTGCTGCTCAAGACATCTGTCCTTCCTTGGTTCAGCACAGTTGTGGACTAAGGAATCTCTGCTCTGTCTCCTAATTCAGCTCACATGTGAGCTAAGAAGTCTCTCTTCCTGTCTCAGAGGCAGGCTTTTTCGAACACCTCTAATCAGCCAGGTGGTGATCAATTAACCAGTACACTGCTGGATTAGAGGCAAGTTTTCTGAACAGGGTAAGTCTGTCACGCCTACTATAAGCACATGCTACAGATTCAATGCATTTGTTTTGAAGTGACGTTGCCGTCGCCGTCACTATAAGCGCAGCCCTACCTTGTCAAATGGCCCTACAGTTGAGTGTCCCAATGAGAGTCGTCCGTCTCCCCTGGTCCAAATGTCCGAGATGTTGGAATTCCATCCTGATCGCCAAACTGCTAGAGGGTGGTCCCAAGCAGTTTTATACCGTATAGTATTTACAGTTTTTAATTAGTGTCTTGACCCCTTTTTAAATTGTACTCTGTCCATTTTATGTCTGGTCACCATTATGTCACTGGTCACCATTCCCATCCCGAGGACCAAAATACCAAGAGGGACGGGATTACCTGTCCAGGGAAAGACACCAATTTGAGCACAGACTTGCACATGGCTGTTTGTCAATTTACTTCCTTTTGTATTATTCACCGACATCTAGCCCCATGCAGCATGGTGCATCTCGCTGCATGCAACACAGCTGTATCCTCTTAGTGGTGCATTTAGCCCCACTCCACACTTGTATCACTTAGCAGTATCCACTGTGTTGTGTATGTGTTTACATACAGTATGTGTTTACCTCAGTTGTATCGCCAGAAACAATATTAACTGGTTTATTATTTGTATCTGTTTCTGTGCATCCTCCACGATTTGCGCACCCCTACTCCATTCCTATTATACAGTACAGAGTAACATTGTTTACTCGGCATATTAAAATGCTGCGACGCATACATTCAGTGATCACTCAGGCGTCTCCCTATACTACGTCTATCACTTTCAAGGTCCCTAAAAGCGACTAAAACTGTAACAAAAAAGCTCAGAAAAACAACAAGGTATGTCAGGGTACATCGTATCCCTATATTTCTGTACAACAGAATATGTCTTATCACTATAATTCTGGGCGTTGAGCCACAAGCATGACCGTGAAATCTACTGACAGCAACACTCATTAAATTAACTCATTAATTCACACAACATGGATAAAGAGACAAGACATGACAGAAAAAATGGATTCAGAATACTGCTAATAATTCTTCTCCAGAGACCCCCCCAGTCCATTTCAACAGTATGTTCAGCATTACCTGGCAGTGGTGCCGCTCTGTCACTATGGTCTTAAGGTACTAAGGGTTCTGCTTGAAACTGCTTTGGACAATACTGTTTGTTGGTTCTATAATTGTTTGTGTTCATGCATGAGGGGAAAACCTGTATCTTAGCTGTCTCATGCTTTATAGGATTTTGTTAACTGAGGTCATTTATATCTATATAATATTTGGATTATGGACCATATTTACAATGCGGTCCTAAAATATGTCACCCTTTGACGTAACACATCAATTAGATTGTAAGCTCTTCGGGCAAGCACCCCTTTCCTTACTGTTTACTTTTATGTCTGTAGCACTTATTCCTATTCCAACAATTAGGGTGCAATAATTGCCGCAATGAATAGATCAACTTGCCATTTGCTACACAAACACACTACGGTTTGACCCAATTGCTCCTGATCATCAGCATCTATATTGTTTTCACTATATGATTACCCCCGCACGCCACCAGACCCTTGCCCGCATGGTCCTTGCCCCCGCTGCCTCCTTCCGGCAGGGCTGACTACGTACTTTGACGCGTCAGCTGGCCGAGGCTGCAAGATCCTAGTGATTTTCAGCGCTGACGCGTCACGTGGTACACGAGTCAGCCAATGGGGAAGAGGGGAGGGAAGGAGCTAAATGGGAGGCGCCTTGGGCGGGGAGCAGGGAAGCAGCTGCGGGTTAAAGTGTGTGAGTGTGTATGTATGTGTGTGTATGTGTGTGTGTGTGTATGTGTTTGTGTGTATGTGTTGTGTGTATGTATTTGTGTATGTGTTGTGTGGGGGGGGGGGGTGGACGGCACAACGGCACCATGATCAGATCACGCCCCCCTCCCTCCCACTCCCGCCCCCCCTCCTACTCCGGCTCCCTACAGACCGCATATCGCGGTCTGTGCCTGTCAGCGCGCCGCCTGTATGCAGTGCGGGCGCGCTGACTGAGGAGCGGGGCCTTAGCCTAAGGGAGTTTCACGTTTGAATCAGCTTTGGGCAATTATGTGTTATCTTTCCATGTAGGGTTCAGCCAAGACATTGGTGCAGGCTTTTATGAGCTCTCTCAATGTTATTGAGGAAAAACCTTATGGGAAAATGAGGTATGTGCCTCACTCATAGGGGCTCTAAATATAGAGCTGAGCACTGATTGGTCACCAGAAAGTATAAGAAGCCTCCCAGCGTCCCCTGGTTTAAGTGAGACACAGAGGTGAGGAAGGAACATGACTCTCTTTTGGCTCCTGACTTGCGTTGCCATCACTAGGGCTGCCTATGGTAAGTGCAAAGAAACCATTAGTATTTCATAAGTTTATTCTAGATGTGTTTATACCTTCTAGGGCAGGGGTGCGCAACCTATTTTATTTAAGCGCAACCCCTAAATTTAAATGTTCACTATGCAACCCCCCTCAATACCCCCCCCCCCACACAAACACCCACACATGGCCCCCCAAAAAATTATAGAGCATTAACGCTGTGGGGTCCATACTTCAAATGGGACCCAGCAGTGTTAATCTTCTGAGTGAAAATTTTCTCCCTCCTTCCCTGTCTCTGTGTCTCCCTCCCTGTCTCTGTGTCTCCCTCCCTGTCTCTGTTTCTCCCTCCCTGTCTCTGTTTCTCCCTCCCTGTCTCTGTGTCTCCCTCCCTGTCTCTGTGTCTCCCTCCCTGTCTCTGTGTCTCCCTCCCTTTGTGTCTCCGTGTCTCCTTCCCTGTCTCTGTGTCTCCCTCCCTGTCTCTGTGTCTCCCTCCCTTTGTGTCTCTGTGTCTCCCCAGCAGTCTCTTCAGCAGCATTCAGTCAGCCTCGATGATGTCGTAGATGCCCAAATATGTATATGTCAGGATATGGATATGTCAGGATATGGATATGTTAGGATATGTATATGTCAGGATATGGATGTCACGGGGGACCAGGCAATTAAACCTTTATACTGGGATCATATCACTGAGCAAAATGAGTTAATTAAATAAATTGTACATTTATTCACAGGAAAAGGCAAACACACAATGTTACACAATTTACAGTTAAAAGTCACACTTACTTGGGAATTTTGGGGTACAGCCTAGACTCTCCTAAGTGCAGGGAATTCTCACCCTTATAACAGTTGCAAAAACAGGTCAATTATTGAAGGCAGCTTTTCGCTGAAGCAGCCCTTTTCTGCTGGAGACTTGAAAATGGACACAAGAACAGGATCTGCTATGGTTCTTTCCCCTCATACAGAGGTAAAAGGAAGGGTTCACAATGTAGTGTAGGATCTGCATTAATCTTGGTTTACCTTAGAAAAGGGGAGGCAGATTTTGCCAACTAGAATTTCAAAAGAGGGTGGGCTTGGTGGGCAATTTAACAGTATAAATTGTAATGTGTCTGCAATATAAAATAACACCCCTCCTCCTCTCTTTGACCTATCTCTCCTAAAAATGGAGTATCCCTGAATGGCAATATTTACATCAGGGGTTTCAGGGGATAGCCATGTTTCTGTAAGAACGATGGCTTCGGGTTTATGCATAAGGCACCATGCAACTGTTGCCAGTCAGAAATTGATTAACACACACATTCCCAGCTACAGTAGCTCAAACTCCTACACCCACCACATCATGAATATATATTTATGTCAAAAAGAGTGCTACTGAGCGTGGCAAATGTATACAACAAAGGATGCCCAATGCTACATCGAATTGATAAAACATATATGGTAATAAATAAAAAGTTTAAATACTTCAATAATAATAATTACTTAGTTATTTAGTTAAACTCTTTGGCCAAAGCATCATAAACCTGCATACTAACGTCAAGGTAAACCTCCCTTATTTAACTTGGGAGGTCTTTTCACTTTGCTGCAAGAACAGGATCTACGATGGTTCTTTCCCTCATACAGAGGTAAAAGGAAGGATTCACAGTGCAGTGTAGGATCTGCATTAATCCTGGTTTATCTTGACGTGACCCATTTCTGTGCGCAAGCATATAATAAAACACACAATTTAATAAAATATACCTTACACTTTTATGCTGCTAAAATTCTAAGTCTTTTTGGGGGATGAGGGTTAGAATAAGAACTTGTACTTTTTAGTCCCATTAACCATATGCCTCACACTTTGAAAATCCTGACTTTGGAATTTAACCACACCCCACAGTCTTATATATAACTGGAGCACCCCCTGAACCCCCTACTGAGTTCAGGGCAATCTGGGCATTAGCTGGGCATCCCCGTGAAGCTAGGAACCCCTTGACGGTTTCAGGGACACCTCACATCCCTATGCCCCTTTTACCTTTCTGGGTTGTGCTGTGCAGGGAACTTAGTGGTGAGTCATGCCTTAAAACGTTTCTGGGTGACCTGGGCATTAAATGAGTATCCGCCTTAACCTAGAGACCTCTTGACTGTGTCAGGGATACCTCACATTCCTATATCCCTTTTATCTTTCTGCTCTGTGCTGAAGCAGGGAAATTGGCGTAACTTTTTTCAAGGGAGGATTTTAACCAGAGGTATGTGCCTGTATGCCTCCAAAACCCCCCTTGAAACTCAGAGCCTGGGAATATCCACTGGTTAGCTCTCCTGGAAAAGTAAAACACACACATTCTTTATTGTTGCACAATCACATACATTTCATGTACAACCAATGGGTCCAAGAGCTGACACTCTAAACCCACAAATATGGTTCAGAGATAACCAGCCGGGCATAACACCTTTATTGATGGCCTGGTTACCCCTTCATCGTCACAAAGGATATATCAGGATATGGATATGCCCATATTTGGGCATCCACAACATCATCTTGTCTCCCTCTCTGTCTCCCTCCCTGCCTGTGTCTTTCCCTCCCTGTCTCCCTCCTTCTCTCTCTGGCTCCAGTCAGCCTGGGGATGGCATAGATGCCCAAATATGGATAGGTTAGAATATGGATATGCCCATATTTGGGACTCTACTGTTGCGGCTGCCTTTATTCTACAGCTTAGCCGGATAAATGCGGGGCTTTTCTCAGTTTCTATCGGAGTTTCCCGCGCGGTGGCCGCATCATCAGATAAGTGCTAATGGCGCTTATCATTAAAAGCGCCTGCGGCGCGGGAAACCTGCCGGAAAAAAGCCGCGCGCCTCCCCGGTTTTAAAATTCCCGTGGTGGCGGCCGCAGGAGGATAAAGGCGGCAGCCACTGTACACATCATCCAGGTTCTGGAGCTGGAGAGACTTCTGGGGAGACACGGAGGGAGGGTGACATGGAGTTAGGCAGACGGAGGGAAAGAGACATGGAGGGAAAGAGACATGGAGGGAAAGAGACACGGAGGGAAAGAGACATGGGCAGGGAGGGATATACAAAGGGATGGAGTCACGGAGGGAGACTCAAAAGGAGAGAGATATGGAAGGAGGGAGGGAGACTCGGGCGGGGGGGGGGAGACACAGAGGGAGGGAGACATGGAAAAGAGACATGGGGGAGAGAGACAAAGGGATAGAGACGCTGCTGCTGTAAAGCAAGTTTGTTTCTATAATTTCTATCAGAAGATTAACATCATGGGGGGTCCTATGGTGACCCCCAGAAATTTGCCAACAGCCCCAATGCGGTCACGCACCCCTGTGCCACGGGACTGGTATTATAGTTGCTCATACATACAATTCTAACGTACGGAACTTTCCATTCTTCACACATCTCTCCTTCCCGTGTGCAACATAGTTACATAGTTACATACTAGATGAGGTTGAAAAAAGACATAGGTCCATCAAGTTCAACCTACAGTACCGACACACTTTATTCGAGTGTGGCCGGTACCGCAAGCCGGGAGATTTCCCGGCTTGCTAGTGGCCGCCCCTCGGCGTGCCGCGCGTCATAGACGCGCGGTCACGCGTCTTCGGGAGCGTGCGCCCCCTGCACGCGCGTCCAGGGGCTCCCCGAGGGAGCCCTGGTGTCCCGCGATCGCGGGACAGCGGCAGGGGGTTCCGGGGGACCCGGCGGACCCGGCAGCGGTAGGGAGAGCGCCCCGATCGGAGGGTACTCTTCCGCTGCTTCGGCGCGCGCCCGTCACTCTCGGGCGCGCGCCAGGCTACTGCTGCGGCCAAGAACGGGCAAATGCTCGAATAAACTTGGCCGCAGCAGTATGCTAAATTTAGACAACAGATACTTTATCCTATATCTATACTTACTTATTGATCCAGAGGAAGCCAAACAAAAAACCCCATTAAGGGGAAAAATTAATTCACACTTCTCCCATATCTAAAGAACCACCAGAACTTGGACCCATAACACCCGTTTGCAGTGGGGGAGACTTGTTTATATAGTGGGTGCCATGCATCAAGGTGTCCGGGTGCTGCATACAAACAACGTCACACAAAAGAAAATGCAGTTGAGAAGACTACGATATATTTTGCAATAATGTAATTTGTTTTCTCCTTTCTCAGGCTGCGGTGCCCCAGCCATTAAACCGTTTATTTCTGGGCACGCCAGGATTGTGAATGGCAAGAACGCTGTGTCGGGGTCGTGGCCGTGGCAGGTGTCCCTACAGGTAGGAACCCTATATATTCTTCTAAAGGTGGCATGTAACACCCACGGAAACCGATACACTAGATACTTTATGGACGGGCGAGACATCGTTTTACAAGGGAAAGATATACAGGGATATGCCAAATATTTATTATTATTTATAAAGTGACATGGTACAATGTGGGAACAGCAGTTATATAAGCTGAGTAAAAACAAATAGGGAGTGTGGGGGCATAAGAAGAATATTGATCCTGGGAAGAATCTGATTGCCAATACTGGAGTCAGGAAGGAAATCCGTCCTTATGGGACATAGGGCCATATTTACTAAGCAGCGCTACTATACAAGATGCCTCCCAGCACTGCGTAGTTAATGTCCATTCAAATGATTGGGCTGTGATCTGACACGGAAGGTGTTGATGGAGTAACAATGCATAGTAAATATAGCGCAGACAGTAAGTGTGGCAGTTGGGTTTGTGTTCGTTCCTCTGGATCAATATATTAAATATACTTTAAAAAATATTTCAGTGGAGTCAAAAATAAGCAGAACAAAATTGTTCGAATTGCCAGAAACCCTAAAAAGTTTAGAGCAGAATGAAGTTGCTATGTATCAACCCATAAAAAGTATTTGACGCAGCGCGGGAGTTTAGTTATGTAGGGGAACAAAATTAATTATTTTCCCAGTATGGGTAATAGAAATATTATTACAATAACGCTTTACATTTACTAGCACTGATGATAAATAAATAAAATACACATAGGGCCTCATGCACTAAGCGCCGAAAAAATATCTTCGGCAAGTGTTTCTGATAGGCATGTTTTGGCGATTTGCCCTCGCAGTATTCAGTAAGGGCCGAATCCATGCTGATCCCTGCCGAATCTCTGCGAAAGCAAAACGCCGATGAGCCGGCGATAAAAAATCCTACGCTTTACATTTTCTAGCACTGATGATAAATAAATAAAATACACATAATTCTGTGTGGATTTAAATTGCAAGCAAAGAAAATGCTTATCGCTCTCCAAAGATACCGTTATTAACATAAAAATCTCATGGTGCATAGGGTAGAGGATATACAGTATGAACATAGAGATCCAGTCAGGGTAAAGATCCTGGTTGGACAAGAAACCCACAATTGCACTCTATGAGGACAAACAATAGGTGGGACAGAGTAAGAGGACATGTGCAGAGGTATGCAATGGAGACTTTTTAAAGGTGAAATTAAATAAGGCTTTTATTACGCCTGTTTCTTTAACACAAGAAAATCATGCAAACGTATGCAAATAAGGGGTCAAACAAAGCTTCTGTTCCACTTGGGAGTATTTCTAGTTAAACCTATGCAGTCAACAACTCCCTTTAGATTAGCATATCTCCCAGCCCCAAACATATATCTTGATATGTGCAGATATACCAAAAGTCTTAGAAAGTAAAGTCTTATCTGTTTCTTGTAGGGGAAGGCTTCTTTGTTCTCCAGGTTTTAGAAGTCCTGGCAGCGTGCAGTCTCTGACAGGCTCAAGACGTCTGTTTCTATGGTCAGTCCCACAATTTGTGAGACTCAGGAAAAATATCACTTCCTGTCTCAAAGGCAGGCTTTTCTAACAAACCTAATCAGACAGGTGATGTTTGTTAATTGACTACCAGCAGTTAACCACCACACTGCTTGGTTAGAGGCACATTTCCTGAACAGGGATAACCCCCCTGTTACATACCTCCCCTGTTTGTGGGAAGCTCGGGCTTGCCACGGCCAAAGGCCATCCTTCCACTCTCAATCGAGATATCTCTGTGACTTGAATGAGAGTGGATGGAGGAAGAGAATCCCGCTGGGATTGGAGCCCTTTCTCCAGTTTATTTGTGTCTCCTCCCGAAGGTGCTTGAGATCAGCTCTCCTCAGTCGCTTGAGGAAGATGTTTTCCAAGTATAGTCTTTTTACTGCGTGCGCAGTCATGAGATTTCCCTTGCGTCGGGTGCTCCTCTAATTGTAGGCACACTGTATGACAACAGTTGCAGAGCGTTTAAGAATAGCCCTTTGAATTTTCCGCTCTTGAAGCTGTCTCTCTGCACTTTTTCCACTCAATGGAGTTGCTTGTTCAGCTTCTTTGGGATTAGGTTGCAATTCCACATCCACTTCCAGAGAATGTCCCCTCTTTTCAGCTTCATCAGCTACGGATTCTTCTGGTTTTGATTCAGCACGTGTACCTTTTTTTGTTGCCTGTTGGGTGGCTGAAGGTTTTGCTAGTGCTTGTTTAGGTGGTTCAAATTTTGCAACCTTGTTTTTCAGACGAGCGGTATTCCCAGCTCTCACTGTACCCTTGTCTTCATGGGTTTTTGTGGCTGTGGGATACTGACGCTTGGTCAGGGTCAATACTTGTCCTTGTAGAATTGTAATTTCATCCGCGAGAGATCGCTGTTTTTTGAGTGCGTCTTGCAAGTCTCTTCTCAGGGAATTTATTTGCACATTTTGCTTTATCTGAGCTTGCTTCCACATTTCATTGTATTGTGAAGCACTATGAATTTCTTTGCTCCGGCCACAGTGACTTGCCTCAGTTTCTGGACCTTCTTGTGCTCCCTCTTGTGCCGAGTCACCTGGTCTCTAAGCTTGGCCTCTAGCGATGCTTTGGTTATGCTCAGGGTAGCTTTCTGTTTCTCATACTGCTTTGCTTGGACATACTGGGTAATCAGATGTTCCTGCAGCACTTGTACTTCTTTAGTAGCCTGCAGATTGTCTTCCTGCAGAGTTTGCTGCTTCTCCTTGGCCTTCTGGAGTTGCGTACGCAGACCTTGCAGTTGGTTCTGCATTCGGGGCTCTGCTTCAAACTTCTCATCTTCCAAAAGTTTATTTATTTCTTTAAGCTCGTGCAGCTTTTCATTCTTTTCCTTGACGTAGTCTGTCAAATGAGAATGTTCTTCTTTCAGTTGTAAGTTTTCTCTTTTTGCAGTCTCTGTAATTTTCAGGGCCTCCATGTATCCCTCCTTCAATTTACGCACATCTGCTTTGAGAATGACAGTCTCCTGGCGGGAGACTTCCATATCTAGGTTGAGGGTCTGAAGCTTCTTCAGAGAGACTTTGAGATTCATATTAAGACTGAGGTTAGTTTTTTGAGAGATGTCCAGCTCCTCAGTGAGACTATGAATTTCCTTTTTAGAAACTTCCAGTTTTGGGCGACAGGTGTCAATCTCGTGGTGTGAGGCATCCAGTGCTGTGCGGAATGTATGAACCTCCTTCTGGGATACATCCACCTCTGTCCGGACACTGTTGACCTCTTGTTGTGAGGCATTCAGTTCTAGACGAAGACCGTGAACCTCTTGCTGAAAGACTGTAATCTCCTTCAGTGCCTCCTCAAACTTCCGCTTCAGCTTAGCCATTATTTTATCGGTTTGGCTCTGCTTTTCCACCATGATGGCTTTTGTAGTGTTTGCAGAATCGAGCTCAGTCTTGAGATCTTCCAATTCTGTCCTGGCCAAAGAGTAAATTGCGGGCACATCTTTCTGTAGCTTCATGTTATTTTTCTGTAGCTCTATGTAATCATCCTTCTTTTATTTCAGTTGTTCACGGAGCATATCACAGTCATGCCTGGCATTTTTCAGGGCATCTTCAGGGCTGGTCAAGGGATCGATACTCACTGGTTCCGGCTCCGCTTCCCTGTGATGGTTGGTTGAAGGTTCCTCACTGTTGGCACTGGACAGACACTTCTTTGGGGTACACGACTTCTGCCTTGGGCCCTCTCGATATTCGGTTATCCGCGGGATGAGTTCTACATTTTCTCAAGGCTGCAGGGCATCTCGGTCCCCCTTTTTCTCCACAGGATATGCGGACGTGTCTGTTCCTTCAACGGTAAGTGAAGAACCGCTTTTCTTTTTCCGCCTTTTTGTTTTGGATGACTTCGTCCCATCCGGAATACTGGGGTCTCCTTCTATATTTGATACTTCAGCAGCTTCATTCTATACGCCAGGCTTTTCTTGCAGTTGTGTTAGCTGACAGAAACATTTGGTGATCTGCTGCTCCCGCTCTTTCTCCTGTCGATCATATTCGTCATCATAGAGAGTGGTCTTTTCGGTTCGTACCGAGTTCAGACACCCCCACCATTCTTGGGGTGTTTTGTGGGTGTGACTCGGTTCGGGTTCCCCGTAAGAGATGTTTTCCTCTTTATTGGATTGGAAGGGCCACTCTTCCATGGTGTAGTGTTCATTACAGGAATGCTGCATCGTGTCCTCCGTTTTGGGTCTATCAGGTGTAATTTTCTTCCTGACTTCAGGAGGCGCTATTGCAGCTGTTGCCACTGTATTTGCTAGTACCCCCAATTTTGGTAGTCCTACAGGTGGGCATATTTTGCTTGTAGAGGTCGTAGCTCTCACAGGCATCTCTGGAGAATTTTTCTTTTTCTTTTTTTTTTAAGGTGAGTTTTACAATATCAGCAGTCGGGGCACACATTCTCTCCCATTAGGTATACTGGATGTGCAGTTGCTAAGTAAAAACTTCTATTTGCTTTGCACCATTTACTTGCTAGGTGCTATACCTCTGCTTCATCAAAATAATGTGGTTTTCTACTTGAGTTCAGTAATTTTCAGTCTCAACTTTGGGTATTATGGTATTTACTTTTCACCCTTTGGGTGTCTGTTTTACTCCCAAGATACATAGACAGACTTTACTTGCAGAAAAAAAAAATATATTCTTTGCAGTGGAATATTTCTTTCACTCCCGGCAGGGCGACTCAACACTCAGCAATTGGCTTTGGGATACCTTTTACACAGCTCAGTAATTCCTTTTTCCCCGGTAGGACAATTTTACCCTCAGCACTTGTTTACAGAAAATTCCCCTGCTTCAGCACAGTCTTGCATCAATTTTCATACTTTTCTACATATACTCCATTCACAGCTGGTAGTCCTATGCAGTGTGGCAGCCTTTACTTGCAGAATCAGTACCACTCATGGGTCACCATCTGTATTCACTGCTTCAGCTAAACATTTGAAAACAACTAACTCCTATCCCTTTTAAGGGCTAACTTACTTCTTGAACCCTGACTACGGCTGGAAGTCAAAACCCCTATTTCAATGACCATATTACACTTTATTGTGATAGGCAAGTAAGGTTTACCTTCTTCCGCCGTCTCTCTCTCTCTCTCTCCTCTTGGGATTGGGTAAAAGAGTCCATCTGTGGTTTTCTTCAGTGCTGTGTAGATTTTCTGCCTGGATGTGTATCCCTATCATTCTGGTCTCTGCTGCAGGTGAATCTTTGTTTATGTTGCTCAGGCTGTTTGTAAGCAAAAAGCACAATTTTTTTTACAGGAAATCTCCGGGGCTCCTTTTTACTTCAAGGGCCACCTCTCATCCCACCTCTTACACCATATGTAAGAGGACATGTGCGGAGTTATGCAATGGAGACTTTTAAAAGGTGAAATTAAATAAGGCTTTTATTACACCTGTTTCATTAACACAAGAAAATCATCCAAAAGTATGCAAATAAGGGGTCAAACAAAGCTTCTGTTCCACTTGGGAATATTTCTAGTTAAACCTATGCAGTCAACAACTCCCTTTAGATTAGCATGTCTCCAAGCCCCAAACATATATCTTGATATGTGCAGATATACCAAAAGTCTTAGAAAGTAAAGTCTTATCTGTTTCTTGTAGGGAAGGCTTCTTTGTTCTCCAGGTGTTAGAAGTCCCCCCTGTGTCTTGCTGGCAGAGTGCAGTCTCTGGCAGGCTCAATACGTCTGTTCCTATGGTCAGCCCCACAAATTGTGAGAAATCTCACTTCCTGTCTCAAAGGCAGGCTTTTCTAACAAACCTAATCAGCCAGGCGATGTTGGTTAATTGACTACCAGCAGTTAACCACCACACTGCTGGATTAGAGGCACATTTCCTGAACAGGGATAACTGCCCTGTTACAGACGGAAATATAGTCCCAGGCTTGTAGCCTATTGTGCCAAACGACGCAAAACAAAAAAGCTTTATTAAGACATAGTAGGGGACAAAAGCAGGGAGTGTAGGTTATAAACACAAGTGTATTTAAAATTAGGTGGTGGTGACATGGAATAGAGGAAAAAGGCTCCTCCAAAGCCCACCATGGAAACTCTCATATAAAAGAGAATATGTCTCTGAATATATACATGGTGTCAAACATGAAATATATCTGTCAGGAATCGGCGTTCTCCGTGCTCCACACACAGAGCACTCACTTCCCTCGGCGATTCCTCTGCTCAGCGCTGGGTGCGCCCACGCCCTCCTGCGCGCACACCTGCACCATCCACTGGCTCGGTCTACATGCGTACATGCGTTACGGAGCGCGCTCATCCTGCACACTCTTCTTCCCGTCCCCCGGACCTCAGGCTCCGCCTCCGCAAGCCGCAGGGCATACTCAGGTTACCAACAAGTCTCAGATAGAAATAGAAATTCACCAGGTGCTCCCACAGATGTATGAGTCAAAAGTTATAATGCAGTAATAAACTTAAAATAAATAAATACATCAAGAAGGCTCTATACAAACGGTGATAAACTGCAGCTCAACCTTCACCGGATCTTCCAAGTTGATCCTTGGGGTGTACTGGTAGGTGGGAAGAGTCAGGGAGTGCAATTCACCAGTGGTAACATAACATACTGTACAAAAAATAGTGCAACTCTGTGGGAAAAAAACACAGAATGTTTTTTCCAGACTTAGTTTGACTGTTCCCAGCAATTATTTTGATTCGTCAATAAATAGCACCAACAGGGAATTATAATACTGCTGCGGCACAGTTTATTCGAGCATTTGCCCATTCTGTGCCGCAGCAGTAGCCTGGCGCGCGCCCGAGTGTGACGGGCGCGCGCCGAAGCAGCGGAAGAGCGCCCTCCGATCGGGGCGCTCTCCCTACCGCTGCCGGGTCCGCCGGGTCCCCCGGAACCCCCTGCCGCTGTCCCGCGATCGCGGGACACCAGGGCTCCCTCGGGGAGCCCCTGGACACGCGTGCAGGGAGCGCACGCTCCCGATGACGCGTGACCGCGCGTCTATGACGCGCGGCACGCCGAGGGGCGGCCACTAGCAAGCCGGGAGATTTCCCGGCTTGCGGTACCGACCACACTTCAATAAAGTGTGTCGGTAGTGTACATGCATTGTGAGAAAGGCTCGCGGATTGCATGGTTGGGGCTACTTGAGACTGACAGCCAATACCAGGTGATCTTTCTCCTGACGAAGCGCGGAAGTTGCCACGCGTAGAGAGAAGACCACCCTGCCGTATTAACTGTTGCAACATCTGAGGACGAGAGCGGTCACGTGTAGCTCTCGTCTGGAGGGACTGAACCTGGAAGTACTGTGACACGCCGATCGGAGGATTCGCCGAGTGCAGCGTTCACCCCGGTCCTGCGACGTCACGCTGCCTTTCCATTACATGCCTTATCACAAGGCTTTATTGTAAGTGTTCACTGCCTACCGCTGCTGCGGTTCTTGTATACTCAATATATCATCTGTTTGAACCTCGAACTGTTTCTGTTGCTTTATATGGGTAGATTTGTCTTGGAGCAAATCTTTACTCTGTGATTGCTTTGTGTTACACACCATTATTTGAGTAAGCCACGGGTCCTGTTGATCTGTTTTTTTTCCCACAAAGTTGCACTACTTTTTGTATGTTGTTTTATTTTCCATGTTGCCACTGGTGAATCGCGCTCCCTGACTCTTCCCACCTACCAACAAGTCTCACCTGGCCTGTTATGCCTGCACCAATCTGCAGTGTCTCCCTGTAGCTCTTCCTGTCCCGCCTCCGTTCCTAATTGGACCTTCCTGCTTTATCTAGCTCCTCTCTGCTCCCAGTCTTTGCTCGACATTGTTTCTGCATGGAAGTACTTCTGGATTCTCTCAGTGTTTTCACAGGTTCTGACATGGCTCGTACGACTAACCCCTCTGGCTCTCGATCTCGGCACTCCTTGGACAACACTCAGTCTGATACCCCTCAAACCCGGCTTGGACTTCAACCTATCTCCACTCTCCACTCCTTGACCTCAGCAAGGCATTCTTCACTCTATCTCTACAACCGGTACCGGCAAGTATTGTCTACATTACTACACCTGGCCTGGCAACACTTTATACCACACTCTGGACACGCTCCCTTTGCTGCGGGTTCATGTATTACCACTTCTCCCTTCATCTCAGGGGATGGGTCTGGTCTGCGGGCCACACCAGCGTTACATTATTTCGAGCCCACAAGACGCAGACCAGACTGACATGGCCTCTATGATAACGGCCATGTATCAACAAGTCCAGGCCCTACCGAACCAAATGGCTCTTCTCACTCAACAGGTTCAGGACATTTCATTTCAGGCACCACCTGTTGCCGCACCGCCACTGTTGCCAGAACCAGTATCCACCGCGACCTCGTGCCCGAAGATCCCGGCACCTAAACCGTATGCGGGAGATCCGCACGCCTGCCGCGGTTTCCTCAAGATCCAGTTTGAAATGGCTCCGCAGCAGTATTCCACTGGTCGCAAGAAAGTGGCATATGCCTGCAGCCTGCTTACAGGGAAAGCACTGGCATCCCCAATTTGGGAACTACGTCCCGATATCACCCACGACTACGCAGCCTTTAGACGAGACTTTCGACAAGTCTTCGATACACCCGCACACCAAGAAACTGCCTCTGACTCTTTGCTTGAGCTTTCTCAGGGACGTTATTCCGTGGCCCAGTATGCCTTGGAGTTCAGGACCATAGCAGCTGAGACACAATGGGGCCAGGAGGCTTTGGTCTCAGTCTTCTGGAGAGGCTTAACGGATTCCGTGAAGGACGAGCTCACCTCTCAACCCAGGCCAGGGCTTCTGGAGGGACTCATCTCCCAAGCCAATCGAGTGGATCAGCGCCTTCAGGTATGCCGTGTCCAGCACCAGCTTTCCCGATTTATGCCCTTCCGTGCTCCTTTTCCCAGATTCTCTCCAACCCCAGGACCTACCGTCTCCCCGGTACCCGCTCTGGAGGCTCCTGAGCCAATGCAACTTGGATTCCAGCGTTCCTGGACACCGATACAGCAAGCTCGCCAAACCGGTGGATTATGTTATTACTGCGGATCCTCCGAGCATCTGGTCCGTGAATATCCACTACGCCCGGGAAACGACCAAACCCAGTGAGTACGAAGGGGCACTCCCTGGGTGCTAAATCTCCTTGTCCCCTTTCCAGGAAGGAACTTCCCAACAAATTGACCATTCCCGTTTCTCTCTAGGGTCCTACCTTCTGCACCTCCACTGCGGCATTTATCGACTCCGGCGCGGGAGGAAATTTCATGGACCAAACCTTCTCTAAACAGAAAGCAAGGTGATGATTGGAAGGTTGAGTCGCAAAAAGCCCCAAAAAAAACACCGACAGCTCACCAAAATAAAGAACTAAAAACGTTTATTAAAGAATACATAAAAAAGAAAATGAGGACAAACAAAAAACTGCTACATAACAACCCTACGCGTTTCAGGCACCTTAGTGCCCTTTCTCAAGGGGAATAATGGGGACTGAATGAATGTCAGGTATATATAGCCCCTCCTGTCTTGTTAACACACAGCTGAACAGGGTTGGTGTATAGTTAATTGTTTCAACTATTATGTCTGTGGATGCACCAGGATGACTAATGAATAATCAAGGTAGTATATCAATTAATAAATGAATCAGTAAGTATTCAAAAGAGACAATATGGATAGAAAGTCTAAGATATGAATGATATCTTTTAAAGTGCAATCCTATGACAAAATATTTGAGATGTGGTATAATCTATTGAGACAAAAAGGTAGGGAGGGGATAAATACAGAAAAGGGAAAAATGATTGGTTAACAGAGAATATGTTAGATGTAAATATCAGATGACAAAGATTAAACATTGTAATCATAAAGTGAGCAACTGTTTGTGAAATAGCTGAAGTTTAAATCACAAAGGCTAACAATAGAAACGCCTAGGGGTAGACAAAAATGCAATACACGGATGTTAAATAAAAGGACGGATGTGAACAAGCAAGAACATGATACAATACATCTTAAGTAATAGACATATTACAGGAAATGTTTGAGATCCCACTCTGTATTTAATCCCTTAGGAATTAATGTATCAAGGGTGAAGATCCAGTGGGCCTCTCTGCGGTAAAGTGTGGTAATTCTGTCACCGCCCCTGTAGTGTATGGGTATCTGTTCAATTGCAAAACATCTAAAATTTGTTAAGGTACCATTCTGACAAATATTAAAATGTTTTGATACAGGATGTGTTTCGTCTTTTTTGAGTATTAATCGCATATGTTCTAATATTCTTAATTTAAACATGCGTGTGGTTAAACCTAAACAGAACCAGATTCCACTCATTAGGAAGAAGTCTCCCATTGCCTTGGTTGGGAACAACGACCGTCCGCTCACCCCGGCATACATTTCCTTGGAGACTTGCCCCATCACCCTTTCCTCTCACTCCCACAAGGAGACCTTGGCCTTTGATGTAATCCACGCTCCCAGAACTCCAGTCACTCTCGGTTTACCTTGGTTGCAGTAGCACAATCCTCTCATCAACTGGACATCCCAAGACCCTATTACTTGAAGGTCAAGGTCAGAGGAGCTATCTCCACCAGCCATACTTCCGCCTCGACTGCTGGCCAATACCTCGGTTCCTGAGGTTATTCTACCTTCTGTTTACCACCAATTCCGGGACGTTTTCAATAAGGTACAGTCAGACCTTTTGCCGCCACACAGGACTTACGATTGTTCGATCGATCTGGTTCCAGGTTACTGCGTACCCAAGTCCAAGACCTACCCCTTGTCGTTACCAGAATCTCATGCTATGGATGAATATATCCAGGAGAATCTCAAGAAAGGCTTTATTCGTCACTCCAATTCCCCAGCAGGGGCTGGGTTTTTCTTCGTCAAGAAAAAGGATGGGTCGTTGAAGCCTTGCATCGATTACAGGGGTTTAAACCGCATAACTGTTAAAAATCATTACCCCCTCCCCCTTATTACCGAATTGTTCGATAAATTGAAGGGGGCCAAGATTTTTTCCAAGTTGGATATACGTGGTGCCTATAACCTAGTGCGCATCAGGAAGGGGGATGAATGGAAGACGGCCTTCAACACGCGTAGCGGACACTATGAGTATCTTGTAATGCCCTTCGGCTTATGTAATGCTCCCGCTGTCTTCCAGGATTTCATCAACAACGTCTTTCGTAAGGTACTCAATATTTTTGTTATAGTATACTTGGATGATATCCTGATTTTTTCCAAAGATCTCCAGGACCATATACACCATACCTCCTATGTCCTATCCCGTCTCTGTGAACACCATTTGTACGTCAAACTGGAGAAGTGCACCTTTCATCAGACCTCTACTCCTTTCCTGGGGTACATCATTTCCGATGAAGGTTTTATGATGGATGCTGGTAAACTTCAAGCAGTCACTGAATGGCCAAGACCCAATTCTCTCAAGGCCATACAATGTTTTTTAGGGTTCGCTAATTACTATCGTAAGTTTATACAGAGTTTTTCTACCATTGTGGCACCTCTCACTGCGCTCACCAAGAAAGGAGCTGATCCTTCTGCTTGGTCATATGAGGCCATCTCCGCCTTCGAGACACTCAAGGAAGCTTTTATATCCACACCTATTCTCCGTCATCCCAACATTGAACTTCCCTTCGTCCTGGAGGTCGACGCTTCTGATTGCGGTGCTGGGGCCGTTCTTTCTCAGAGACCCACGCCTCAAGATAAGTTACATCCCTGTGCATATTTTTCCAAGAAATTCTCATCTGCCGAAAGGAACTATGACGTGGGTAACAGGGAACTTCTGGCCGTGAAGATGGCTCTTCAAGAGTGGAGACATTTGCTGGAGGGGTCGAGAGAGCCGTTTACTATTCTCACAGACCACAAGAACCTTCTTTACATAGAAAACGCTTGACGCCTTGGTCCACGACGGGCTCATTGGGCTCTTTTTATTTCTCGATTCCATTTTCACCTTTCCTATATCCCCGGGACCAAGAACGTGAAGGCAGACGCACTCTCCCGAATACATTCTTCTGAAGAGAGACCAGAGGAACCTTTGGAGACCATCCTTCCACAAGAGAGGATTCTCGCCATATCTTCTTTCAAGAATCTTGACAAGATTTTGCACTCCCAGAGACGCATTCCCAAGGACTTGGTCGTTCCCGACAACAAACTCTTCGTACCTTCCAAATTTGTTCCAGAAGTCCTGTCTTGGGGTCACTCCTCTAAATCTGCAGGTCATCCAGGTTTTAAGAAGACTACTGATCTCAATCATCGGAATTTCTGGTGGCCAAGGATGTCTCAAGATATTCTGGAGTTTACCCGCGCCTGTCCCACGTGCGCTCAAAGCTAGACTCTCTGTCAAAAGCCTCAGGGTTTTCTGTTACCTCTTCCAGTTCCCGACCGCCCCTGGTCCCACATTTCGATGGACTTCATCGTTGAGTTGCCCAGGTCCAGAGGAATGAACACTATCTTGGTGGTCGTGCATAGGTTCTCAAAGATGTCCCATTTTATTCCACTTAAGGGATTACCCACATCCCCCAACCTTGCTTATATCTTTACAGAGCAGATTTTCCGTATTCATGGGATTCCTTCGTCCATTGTTTCTGACAGAGGTTCTCAATTTGTATCCAAATTTTGGAGAACTTTCACCAAGAGATTGGGCATCTCTTCTTCTTTCTCTTCCGCCTATCATCCACGGTCCAATGGACAAACAGAGAGAATCAATCAATCCCTGGAGAAATAACTGAGATGTTTCATATCCGATTCCCAGGATGATTGGGCTCAACTCCTTCCTTGGGCAGAGTACGCTGTAAATTCTGCAAAAAACAAAGCCACCTGGGAGTCGCCCATCTTTATAAATTATGGGTTCCACTCCCCCTGCCTACCCATCTCCAACATCCCTTCTGGAATTCCAGCCGTAGATGAACGCATTTCTGCCCTCCAAACCACATAGATTCAGTCTACCCTTCTCGACTCCTCCCGCAGATCGATACTACAGGCCGATCGTTGTCGTCGTTCGGCACCCAGTTACAAGCCAGGTATGGCTCTCCTCTAAGAATATCCGCATCAAGGTACCATCTCCAAAATTTGCACTTAAATTCCTGGGTCCCTTCCCTATTTGTGAACAAATCAATCCTGTGGCATTCCGACTCCAATTACCACACAGTATGAAGATTCCCAATGTCTTTCATGTGTCCCTCTTAAAACCATTCATCACCAGTCACTTCTTTCCGGATCAGACACGTAAACCGGACCCCATTACTGTCCAAAATAACGAGGAATACGAAGTTCACTCTCTTTTGGATTCTCGCCTATCCAGGGGCCAGCTCCAGTTCTTGGTGCAGTGGAAATGCTTTGGCCCTGAAGAGAGATCCTTGGTATCTTTAAAGGACATTCATGCCCCGGCACTTCTTAAGTCCTTCAGGAAAAAGTTTAAAGAGAAACCGTTCATGGACCGTCCTGAGGCCGTTCCTGAAGAGGGGGGTACTGTCAGGAATCTGCGTTCTCTGCGCTCCCCACACAGAGCACTCACTTCCCTCGGTGATTCCTCTGCTCAGCGCCGGGCGCGCCCACGTCCTCCCGCGCGCACATCTGCACCATCCACTGGCTCGGTCCACACGCGTACACGCGTTACGGAGCGCGCACATTGTGCACACTCTTCTTCCCGTCCCCCGGACCTCAGGCTCCGCCCCCATAAGCCGCACGGGCATACTCAGGTTACCAACAAGTCTCACCTGGCCTGTTATGCCTGCACCAATCTGCAGTGTCTCTCTGTAGCTCTTCCTGTCCTCCCTCCGTTCCTAATTGGACCTTCCTGCTTTATCTAGCTCCTCTCTGCTCTCAGTCTTTGCTCGACATAGTCTCTGCATGGAAGTACTTCAGGATTCTCTTAGTGTTTTCACAGGTTCTGACACGGCTCGTACAATTACCCCCTCTGGCTTTTGATCTCGGCACGCCTTGGACAACGCTCACTCTGATACCCCTCGAACCCGGCTTGGAATACAACCTATCTCCGCTCTCCACTCCTTGACCTCGGCAAGGCATTCTTCACTCTATCTCTACAACCGGTACCGGCAAGTATTGTCTACATTACTACACCTGGCCTGGCAACACTTTATACCACACTCTGGACACGCTCCCTTTGCTGCGGGTTCATGTATTACCACTTCCCCCTTCAGCTCAGGGGACGGGTCTGGTCTGTGGGCAGCACTGGCGTAACAATATCCACAGAAATACACAGAGATTCCTAGTTTGGAGCTCCTAATAGTAAACTGTATAAACGCTGGTTACCTTAATTCACACTGACAGTATGTCAACTAACTACCTACAAATAAGTGGGAGTGACATAGTGTAGCAATTTATGTGTGCGGTAACATAAACCAGGCTGCTCAAAATACTGTTGACATATAAGTTTGCAACAAGCACAAAGTGATACAATGTATATACATGGGTAGTGTGTTCAATAACACTGCAAGGGGGAAGATCAGGAGAAATAGTGTTGCTGGTGCATACAGTACATATAGGCTAAGGACATGACTGCGCGCTTCTTGGAGAGAGGACATAGTAGGGGGTCCGTCAAAAGAGCTTACAATAAAGCTAGAAGGGTACCTAGGGAAAAACTGTTAGTAACCGGACAAAGACCAGGTCGTGACACCGATAATCACATTATAAGATACATTGGCACATACAATAGCCAGTGGAACAACATTAGAAATATTTGTTCTAAACATTGGCACGTACTAATGGAGGACGGTGATCTTAAACAGGATCTCAAGGCGAGTCCCACAATGACATGCAGAAGAGCACGTAACCTCCAAGACACATTAGTACATAGCCACTACCAAGAAGAATAACCGAGAACTTGGCTAGGAGATGCAAAACCCACTGGTTCATTTCCCTGCGGTAGATGCAGAGCATGCACTTACATGCCTAAAACTAAGACCTTTGTGGGCCCTAAGTCTAAAACATACTACATCAAGGACTATTTAAATTGCCTCACCACAGGGGTAATTTATCTAATTACCTGAAAATGTGGGAAGAGGTACGTGGGAAAAACCCATAGACAACTAAAAATATGCGTCCTTGAGCACATAGACAACTAAAAATATGCGTCCTTGAGCACGTACTGTAGGGTCCATTAGGAACAACAAAGATGTACCAGTGGCTAAACACGTTAATGAAGCTCACAATGGTGACCTCACATCAGTGAGTTTCTGTGGTATTGAACATGTGTTATGGGGACAAAGGAAGGGGGATTGGGACTGACACTTAATGCAAGTTGAATGTAGGTTGATATATACTCTACAGACACTATATCCAGACAGCCTTAATGAGGGCTTCCCATATACAACATTCTTGTGATTACCCCCTTTTTTATGTTGAGGTCTAGATAACAGCTGACCTAGGAGGTTTCATATATCTATTTATTGAACAAGAAAGACAATATGAACTTTAGTGTTGATGACGCATTCACTATCTAAGTGGGACCCAGGGATCTATTTTTAATTGAGTCATACACTCTAGCGGAACTGTTTTGACTTATAGAGGTGGTTCCATGTAAGGGCTCACATTCCTACACCATCATCCCTATGTCCCCCGATATTATGTTTGGTCATCCTTTCCTACAATCCACCCACCAACCCTTCCATTTAGTTCATGTTCCCTATCCAGGGACTCTATCCACTTATACTGGTCCTTTAACTCCTATACTACCCAGGAGTCTAGCCTGCATGCACTATATTGGCAAACGGACCCCCCATACCAAGTGACACATCATCAGGTCATGTTGAGCCTATAACCAGCTTAGTATCTCTTGTATAGGGGCGTAGATTTTCTTCCTCACAGTTCATTTTCTGCACCATTAGACTAGTGCTGCATATGTACTGTATATACCACGTATATCTTATATCAGGATCTTTTGTTTAACCTCTGTTGTGGTTTAACAGTGTACTATATGTGTACACATGTACTATCAACACAGGAACACGACAAATGAGGGTGTATATCAATCATCCTTTATTTTAGAATAGTATGTGTAATGATGTGGTACCACAGTATGTAGGTGATGCCTGGTATTCTGGTAGTAACTGTTCCCACATCACCAGAAATATATTTAGGATTGTAAGCAATCTTTATTCCAGTTTTAGTTTGGCCAAGCTGCAAACAGGAAAGCTCCCTTTGTAAGGATCTAGCACTAGAGTCTCTATTATAGAGCTCAGAATGAGTTTACTATGAGGGACTCGTTAACTAGCCTCCTCCTATCGTGAGGTAGGGTATTTAAGGAAGAAGTGGATTAGCTCTCACTACCACTCCTGCCCTGATGAAGCGTAGCTTCCTACGCGAAACTGACCGTCGGTTTTAGATGACGTCATTCTTTTGACATCGGTGTTGGCGACCCGCGGTGTTAGGAGCTCCAGTGTACCAAGGAGATTGACATACATCCGGCTGTACTGGTAGTATCAAGCGCTGGCATACATATATCCTTTTTCTTCTGCCCACACCTACCTATCTGATATATTGGGCAATGCGCACATGGCAATGTTACATGAATATGGCTCATTGATCTGGCATATGCTGTGATATCCGATGGGCTGGAATGAAACCCATGAAACAGATTATTTTAAGTGTTTAAATGCTATGTGTATACACCAGCAGCACAATTTCTCCTGCTCTTCCCTCTTGCAGTGTTACTGAACACA
This sequence comes from Ascaphus truei, assembly GCF_040206685.1. NCBI lineage: Eukaryota > Metazoa > Chordata > Amphibia > Anura > Ascaphidae > Ascaphus > Ascaphus truei. The sequence goes on along the minus strand of NC_134501.1, from coordinate 29,324,228 downwards.
CTACCCATGTATATACATTGTATCACTTTGTGCTTGTTGCAAACTTAAATGTTAACAGTATTTTGAGTAGCCTGGGCTATGTTACCACACACATAAATTGCTACACTATGTCAGTACTCCCACTAATTTGTAGGTACAGTAGTTAGTTGACATAATGTCAGTGTGAATTAAGGTAACCAGTGTTTATACAGTTTACTATTAGGAGCTCCAAACTATGAATCTCTGTGGATATATTTCATGTTTGACACCATACAGTATATATATATATATATATATATATATATATATATATATATATATATATATATACACATATACATATATATATATACATTATATACAATGAGGGTCTGCGCTTGTGTGTGGAAAACCAGAAATATAGGATATATAAAATTGAATTAACTGATTAAAAATCATAAATATATAACCATATTGTTAATAAATCAATATAATGAATACTACTATAATAAATCCTGAATAGTGAAATCAATTCATATACCAAAAGTGCACTGTGAATGTCTGATATAAAAAAAGCTAAAACATACAATTATACAAAAAAATATGTGTGGTGCTGTGAACTTTGCCTTAATCTGCTAATTGCAGATAGTCCTCTAGAGTCCAACAAATAAATCCAATAATTGGGGAGTGACAGAAGCACTATTAGGATCAGCCGGCAGCTTCTTAAAAGGGCACAACGACCTCCCTCTCTACCTGCATAGAAAAATATAAGAAAAAAAAAAAAAGCGCCAAATCCTAGTGCATTACTGTGCAAAAATCGATATATTTAATTCCCAAAAATCTCAATAAAAATGAACTCACAAACATAAAACAATTAAAAGCATTGTATGAGTAATACTCATGCTCCTAGGACCAGGAAACGCTGCTTTGCTGTTGAAGTCCCTCCGTGGCTCCACTGGAACAGATTGCTGCCTCCGTTGTTCACTGCCTGCAGGAACTGACGAATCAGGCACTCCACGATGGTCTCTCCCCCGGTGCACACCAACCAGTTACTTTTTAGTTCCCACCGGGGACGGTTGAAGTCGCGGACCAGCGGATGACGTCACGGGAACCGTTCTTAATACCGGACCGGTAAAGATACTCAGCAGTTCAATTGCAAGCGTTGAAAAGTCCACTGCACACCTTCCCTACGCGTTTCATCTGATTAACAGACTTCTTCAGGGGATGGACTCTGGGTGTGTGGTGTCTCATATTATATACCCCCCAAGTCCAATTAGCTTAATTAGTTGAAAGGCAAAAAACACTGTGTTGGCAATCTAAATTTTAGGTGGAACAGATTAAGTACACATGTGAACACCTAATTTTGCATCCACATCACTGAATACTTGCCAGCACATAGAAATGTATATAAAATACTGATGAATACCAATTGTACTGAAAAATAAATAAATAAAAATAATTAAAATTATTAAAACAAACATGTAGTTGATGTCCTTGTCTATATTTTTAGTATTTATACGGACTACAAGGGTATACCTTAGGATATTGAGAGAATATACTGTAGTTGCCACCACCTCAATATAAATGATATTTAGCAACAGTTGGGCATTTCATATGTTAAACGAAAAATTATTATTCTTATACAACAAAAGTTATTTTGTAATCAATGTCCTTATTTGTTTTGATTGAACATACTATAAGGGTATATCTCAAGACATCCTAAATACCCCAATATATCTATTAGTAAACAGAAGAGTTAGATATTTAGTTAATATAATATAAATGTGGCTTACGGAGGGTGGATCAATTAATGAACAAGAAAGAGCACAATACTCTATTAGATATTAATTGACTTTTATCTTAGTACATTATATTTTTCTTAGTGTTATCATGGATAAAGATTAGAGGTTGAAACCATAATCCCTTATGGATGGTTCTACTCTTGATATTGTAGAATCATTTAATTAATTTATGAATATGAGTATTAGTCAGTGTCCCATAAGATAGAGGTTAAGGTATCTTTAAGTTTATGTGTATGCAACCAATTTGGACTATGAAATAGAACCAGCGTGGAAAAGAGCAGTATTTAACTCCATAGAAAATATAATATGGAGTTAGAAAGTATATTGGGAAGTTTAGACCGGGCATGTATCCTAGGTCACTTGAATCGTCAGCCCAGCAAGATTGCATGGTTCAGCTTATTCCCAACACTCCTCAGTAAGGGAGAGGGGGGTAAGGGAAAGGGAGGGGGGAGAGGGGGGGGGGGGAAGGGGGGGGGGGGGGTAGGGGGGAGGAAAAGGGGAAAATATATAAGTGAAAAAAGGGGAATCTATATGTATGTGATAAATGAGTGAATTTTAATGTGGATGTGAATGAAATTCCAAAATCTACTGTAAATAACAAATATTTAATAAATGTGTCCTAGTATGGCACTATGCTATATATATATGTGTGTGCTACCAATAATATGAACCCTTAACTAAATGATTATGTGCCAACATAAATTGTTAACACCATGATGCGTGAATAAATATTGATAATCACTTATGTCTGGCGATCACGAAGGGAACATGTGAGCCATGTTCAACCCAGACCTCCGTGGTCACCAGACATGTATGGTAACCATCCTATAGTGACGAGGAACAAAAAGAAAAAAGAAAAACAGGAGAAAAATACGTCCCAAGACATGGACAGAGGTCAAATTAGATGACTGTGCTGACATCAATACAATCATTCAGGCCTTCTGGACTCAGTGTATTCAATTCGTAGATCCAGTATGTTTCTCTAAGGTTGAGCAGTTTGTGCCTGTCTCCACTTAAAAGTGTAGAATTTATAGCCTCTACCCCCATGATTACTAGTGAGGACGGATCTTTATTGTGCTTCAATTCGTAATGTCTGGATAGGCTATGTGTTTTTAACCCATGAATTATATAACGTCGATGTTCCAGGAATCGTATACATAAGGCCCTTTTGGTTCTACCAATATACTGAAGCCCACAGGGGCATGTAATGGCATATACAATGTGAGTGGACAGACAGTTGATGTGGCCCTTTATTTGATGTACTGATCCATTTGAGTGGGATGTAACACTCTCAGTCTTTTTTAAGTGTTTGCATGTAAGGCATCTTGAGCGATTGCACAGGAAATTGCCATTTTTAACGTTCTTATTTGTTTGTACAGTATTACTGAATTTTTTTAGTCTACTGGGTGCCACGATTGATTTTATATTTCTGGCTTTCTGAAATATCACCGGTATTTTGGGTGGTAAATTTTTGCCTATGATTGGGTCATTAAGCAAAATTCCCCAGTGTTTGTTTAATATATTTTTAATTTTTTGTGAAGAACAATTGAATTGTGTTATAAATTGAGGGACAATGATCTCATTCTTGTCCCTTGTCTGCCTCTTTTTGTTTTTTCTTTTTGAAATTATATTGCCTTTTGACTGGTCTAAAAGTTCTTGTCTATCCAGTTTGCCAACTTGTTTAAAAGTTTCTAGGACCTTATGATGATTGTAACCTTTATCCACAAACTTTTTTACAAGAGCGTCCCCCTGGGCCAAGTAGTCCGAATCAAGAGAACAATTCCTCCTGATTCTGAGAAATTGGCCCCTGGGGACGTTCTCCAACCATTTATGGTAGTGGTTGCTATTGAAATGTAGGTATGCATTTGTGGATACTTTTTTGAAAAATGTTCTTGTTACAATTTCGTTCTTATTGTTCACCATTAATTCCAAATCCAAAAAATTGATACTGTATTTGTTTATATCAAAAGTAAACCTCAAATCCATCTGGTTGTCATTAAATGCTGTTAGAATCTCACTCAATGCTTCCTGTTCACCGTCCCAGATGAAAATCAGGTCGTCTATGAAACGACCATAGTACACCAAGCCCGCCCCCAGCCCAGCATTACCCCACACATGAGTATCCTCCCATAGGCCCATGTATAGGTTTGCATAGCTGGGGGCAAAGCGGGTGCCCATAGCCGTCCCACAGATCTGTAGATAGTAATCATCTCCAAATAAAAAATAATTATGTTCCAGAATGAACAGGATAGCATCTAAAATGAAATCTCTCTGTGCTTTGTTTATAAGATTGTCCTTATCCAAATAATGTGCTATTGCTGCCACTCCCTTTGTATGACCAATGCATGTATACAAAGAGGCCACATCACATGTGGCCCAAATGTAAGTGGATTTCCAAGGTATCCCTGAGATTGAGTCTATAACATGCAGCGTGTCCCTAATATGTGATCTTAACTTGACCACCATAGGTTGTAAAAAATGGTCGACATACTGGGACACGCTGGACGTCATAGACTCCACCCCAGAGACAATGGGTCTCCCTGGTGGGTTAATGGTATCTTTGTGTATCTTGGGTATGTGGTAGAACACCGGTGTTCTAGGGTTTCGTTTGAATAAGAAATCAAACTCTGCCTGGGTGATGATTCCCTCATGTTTTGCCTCTAAGAGGAATATTTTGAGATCCTTTTGATAGATGTCCATTGGGTCTCTTTGTAGAGGTATATATGACTTCACATCACCTAACAGCCGATTTGCTTCTGCTATGTATGCACTCTTATCTTGAAGCACTATTCCGCCCCCTTTATCTGCCTGTCTTATTACAATTTCACTTTCTTCGCTCAACTCTTTTAGAGCCTGTAGTTCGTTTTTGTGTAAATTCCTTTTATGTAATGAAGGTGTGTTTTGACAGAGGGATTCAAAGTCTTTCAGTACCAGTGTGTAAAAAGTATCAATGAATCCCCCCTTAGCTTGATAGGGAAAGAAGGTAGATTTTGGGATAAAAGGTGAATGTTTGATATTGACTATAGAAGATTCTACAAAGGTAGTATCTGCAACAGTGGAGGAAGACAATACTGGATCTTCCACATTTTCTACAATATCCAATGCAACATCATTCAGATCTGTAGTATGTTGTGTAAAAATGTCCAAATTTGGGCCACAGTTTGTATCAATGTCCGCTATGTCAGAGCCATCTGCCAAGAGTGAAGTCATGGCTTTAATGCACTCCCTCTCTTGAGAACTGAACATCTCCTCCTTCTCCTTGCCCTTCATAGTGAAAAATCTCATAAGTGTGACCTTCCTAATATATTTATTTAAATCTACAAATAAATTGAATTTTTTAGGTGAACTACTAGGTGCAAAGGAAAGACCCTTAGAGAGGAGTGCGGTATGATGTGCTGATAGTACAAAACTTGATAGGTTGAAAATACCGTGACTCTCCGGCATCAATGTCCTTAGTCTGCCTTCCTTCTTTCTTTGTTCACGCTGCCCAGATCTTCTTCCTCGCTGTCTCTTTTTCTGCGTTGTGAGGAGTGTTCCCGCGCTGTGGGATGTCTGTCCCATAGTGGGTATGTTCTCCTTTTCTCTCTCTCTTCCTCCTTCTTCACCAACTCTAAAAAAGAAGCAGTATGTGAGGTTATTTTAGACCGAGGTGGTGTTGGATCCCTACTAGTGTGTTTGGGAATGATCCCCCTATTCTCTCCCCCTTCTTTAGTAGCCAGATCTAAATTCTTGGGGGAATCTGTCAAAACCTCAAATCTATTCTCTATAGAACACCCCGGTGTAGTGGGTTTGTTTTCCTTCTGTTTATTCGTCCTAGGTGTATGTGTTCTAGATGTTCCTCCTGAGGTATGTTGGTAGTCCCTACTTCTTTCCCTATATTTATGTTGTTTCTTCCCTTTCTTAGGGGGATAGTGGTGTTTGGAATCATCTCGCTTAGCTCTTTTCCAATTGGTAACCTGATTAGTAGCATAATCATTAGTATCTCTCTGATATTTTGTATCCTTACGTTCCATAATATCTTTTTCATAGTTTAATACTCTCTTGTTCACCAATTGATCCAATTCCTGGAACTCTTCACTATCCACATGTGGCATTAGAATATGTTGTACGTCCTCTATTTCCTTCTCAGTGAATTTCACTCTCTCCTCTCTATATGAGATTAATAAGCGAATCAATGAGAAGGAACATTTCTCCAAAATGGAGTTCCATTTTGAGGAAAAATCCTCACTGGTTTCAAATGTTGGTTTCTTTGTTACTCTTAAACCTCTAGGAATAATATTTTCATTCAGATATCTTTCCAATGAAAGTAGATCAAGCCAATGCTTCATCTCCTCCTTTGCCAATTTCTCAAGCCTAAAGAAATTGGTTTTTAAATCTATACCCTCCTCCATAGTCTCAACTGTAATAGACTCAACTGGTTTGAGATAGTTTTGCCTTCTTGCTAATCTTTCCTTACTATTAGACATCATAATGAAAACTGTATTTCTGGCACCCAACCAATGTGTTACTATGTTACCACACACATAAATTGCTACACTATGTCAGTACTCCCACTAATTTGTAGGTACAGTAGTTAGTTGACATAATGTCAGTGTGAATTAAGGTAACCAGTGTTTATACAGTTTACTATTAGGAGCTCCAAACTATGAATCTCTGTGGATATATTTCATGTTTGACACCATACAGTATATATATATATATATATATATATATATATATATATATATATATATATATATATATATATATACACATATACATATATATATATACATATATATATATTGTGACAAACAGCTTACTCCGGGGCTCCGCTGCTTGTCCGGGACGGTTAGAACACGGTCTTTTGGGGTAGGTTAAAGGAGGAGGTGTCACGTACTGTTCCTTTAAACAGGCTGTGCCTGGTTTATTCAGTCCCAGGCACTGAGAATGCAACAGTGCATACAACAAAACACATCAAAACAAAAGCTGCTCACCTGAGCGATAACTTAACTTAGATTTCCCTAACTCAGGGTGGAAGTGGCTTTTCCACTTTCCAACAACAAAACAAGGTACTTTTGCAGAGTTAGCCAAATGAATAGAACAATTGAACCTGTGTGGGGAAGGGGCTTCTCCCCACTGTGCTCAGCAGCCTTCCAGGCTCTGGAGAAGAGACCAGAGCAAACAGGAAATCAGTCTTACATACCTGATTTCTAATTAGCATGACAGGTGACAGAAATCCCTCAGTTCCAGCGCTTGCCCAAAACTGTGGGATGGAGTGCATGTATTATAAGGCTGCACTCCCAGGCCAGACAGGATAGAAACTGTTCAGTATCCTGGGAGCCCTATATATGGAATTTATTACCATCCCCTGGTTTCTGTCACATATCCTCCCCCCCAGCTCAGACCCTGAGGGATGAGCGACCATGGATATTAGGGAGTGCATCCTTGACAACCCGTCAGCATTGCCATGTTTGTGCCCTGACCTGTGTTCCACAGAAAATTTAAAGGGTTGTAGGCTTAGGAACCACCTGGTCACTCTAGCATTCTTTTCCCTGTTTTGACACATCCAGGTAAGGGGTGCATGATCTGTGACCAACCGGAATTTTCTCCCCAACAGGTAGTATTTGAGCGTCTCTACAGCCCACTTTATTGCGAGACACTCTTTCTCTACTATGGAGTAATTTTTCTCCTGGGGATTTAGTTTCCTACTTAAATAAAGGATGGGGTGTTCCTCACCTTGAGACTCCTGGGAGAGTACCGCCCCCAGCCCTACCTCAGATGCGTCGGTTTGGACTACGAACTCTTTGGAGAAGTCAGGTGTGACCAACACTGGTTGGGCACAGAGAGCTTCTTTCAGGCTTCTAAAGGCCTGTTCGGTTTCGGGGGACCACTTTACCATAAGTGGTCCTCTTGCTTTTGTGAGGTCGGTTAGTGGGGTTGCCTTAGTCGCAAAATTGGGAATAAACCTTCTATAGTACCCAATTAACCCCAAAAAGGTCCTTACTTGTTTTTTTGTAACTGGCCTTGGCCAACCTTGTATCGCCTCCACTTTGAGTGTTTGGGGTTTGAGTAAACCTCTGCCAATAGAATACCCCAGATACTTGGCCTCCTCCAGACCAATGGTGCATTTAGCGGGGTTAGCAGTTAGTCCAGCAGACCGAACTGCGTCGAGCACAGCTTGGACCTTTGGAAGGTGGGATTGCCAATCTTCACTATGGATTACCACATCATCCAGGTAGGCAGCAGCATACCGAGCATGTGGTTTTAAAATTTTATCCATCATTCTTTGGAATGTGGCGGGAGCTCCATGTAAGCCAAAAGGCAGCACCCTATACTGAAAGAGGCCGTCTGGGGTTGAGAAGGCTGTCTTTTCTTTTGCCCTTTCTGTGAGGAGAACCTGCCAGTACCCTTTTGTTAGGTCTAGGGTTGTGAGATATCGGGCTTTACCCAGTCTCTCTACAAGTTCATCTACCCTGGGCATAGGGTAAGTATCAAATTTTGACACCGCGTTTAGTTTCCGGTAGTCATTACAAAACCTTGTTGTACCATCTGGCTTTGGGACTAAGACTATAGGGCTGTTCCACCCACTTTGGGATTCCTCAATTACGCCTAGTTTTAGCATTTTTTTAACCTCTAAACTTATAGCCTCTCTTTTGGCCTCTGGGATTCGGTACGGTTTAAGGTTAACTCGGACCCCCGGTTCAGAGACTAGGTCATGTTCAATTACGCTAGTTCTACCTGGCTGTGTAGAGAAGATTTCTTTGTTTCTGCTCACTAAATTCTGAACCTCTTGTTTCTGATGAACGGACAGGGTTTCAGCTATGCTAACTTCTGGGTCAGTTTCTTGACTCTCTGACGGACCTGGGGTTACTAGGGTTGACAAGACTTCTCTATCTTTCCAGGGCTTGAGTAGGTTTATATGGTAAATTTGCTCAGGTTTCCTCCTACCTGGCTGTCTTACCTTATAATTTACTTCTCCCACTCTTTCCAAGACCTCATATGGCCCATGCCATTTAGCAAGGAATTTACTTTCCACGGTGGGAACCAGAACTAGTACCCTATCACCTGGAAAAAAAATTCTGACCCTAGCACCCTTATTATACGTATTCCTCTGTGCTTCTTGAGCTTTCTCCATGTGTTCCCTCACTATGGGTAGGACTGCAGCAATGCGGTCCTGCATCTGGGCAACATGCTCTATTACACTTCTGTAAGGGGTAACCTCGTGTTCCCAAGTCTCTTTGGCTATATCCAGTAAGCCCCTTGGGTGTCGGCCATACAATAGTTCAAACGGGGAGAAGCCTGTGGATGATTGGGGAACTTCCCTAATGGCAAATAACAGGTACGGTAACAAACAATCCCAGTTTTTCCCATCTTTATCGACCGCCCGCCGTAACATGCTCTTTAAGGTTTTATTGAACCTTTCCACTAAACCATCTGTTTGTGGATGATAGACTGAGGTTCTGAGATGCTTGATTTTTAGGAGTTTACATAACTCTTTTGTTACTTGGGACATAAACGGTGTTCCCTGGTCAGATAGAATCTCTTTAGGAATTCCAACCCGGGAAAACAGAACTACTAACTCTTTTGCTATGTTTTTGGCAGAGGTGCTACGTAGGGGAACTGCCTCCGGATATCGGGTGGCATAATCTAATATTACCAATATATGCTGATGTCCCCTAGCAGACTTTATTAGGGGTCCTACTAGATCCATAGCAATCCGGTCAAATGGTACCTCTATTATTGGAAGGGGTACCAATGGGCTGCGGTACGCCTTGAACGGGGCGGTGATCTGACATGCTGGGCATGAGGAACAATAATTCGTAATTTCTGCCAGAACCCCAGGCCAATAGAAGCTTCGGAGAACCTTTTCTTTTGTCTTTTCCACCCCTAGGTGTCCCCCCAATGGATGACTATGTGCGAGGTGTAACACTACATTACGGAATGTCCGTGGTACCAACAATTGTTTAGTTGTAACTGATTTTCTTTTATCAACCCGATATACTAGGTCGTTCTCTACCTCGAAGTAGGGGTAAGCAAGCGACCTATCTGGTTGGCCAAGAGTACTATTCAGGTCCCGTATATTTCCCCTTGCTACCTCTAATGTGGGGTCCTCCCACTGGGCCTTCTTAAAACTCCCAGGACTGACCTCTAGGTCAGCGAGGGTCTTATCCGGTTCTGGGGTGGTAAGTGTCTGATCAACATCCTGATTTGGGGTATTCCCTACCAAAGTAGTGATGGGGAAGGGAATTTTACAGCACTCCTCCTTTTCCCCCTTCTTATTTGGGCCCTCGTCAACCTCCATTTCTGAAAACGGGAAAGGATTTATTTCTTCTAATACTTCGTTATGGTCCGCTATTGAACTCTGGGCGCTATTCTGAGCGGGGGACCACATTTTTAGAAAATGGGGAAAGTCGGTCCCTATTAACACATCTTGTGCCAGTTTGGGTACAATACCCACCTTGAAATCTAAAGAACCAAACTCTGTTTCAAAAAAAACATCAACAGTGGAATATTCATGATTATCCCCATGTATACAACAAATTGCCATTCTTTGTGAACTGTTTCCCTGTTTCTTCTTAATGGGCAAGAGGTATTCGGACACTAGTGTGACCATGCTCCCAGAGTCCAGAAGTGCCCGAACCCTCCTACCATTAACCTTTACAAATGCCCACAGATGGTTATTCAAGGGGTCCTCTGGGCTAGGGCGCATACATTGGGACAACAGCGAATAAGGTTCCACGCTGTTGCATTGCATGGGCTCATCATTTAGTGGGCAGATTTTTGCTGTGTGGCCCCTCTCATGACAATTTACACATTTAGGTACATAGTCTGTGTCCCACTTAGAGCCTTTTCCCGGCTCCCCATGTTGGCTATTGCCCTTAGTGTGCGAACCACTGTTGCTGGTGCTGCGTGAAGGTGGTCGCCGCTCTTCAGCTCCCCTTAACCCCGGTACCCTTTTACCGTCTCTGGAAGAGTCCTGGAACCTCGGGTAGTGGGGTTGCTCCACGACTGGGGGTTGCGGGTGCTCTCCTGCTGCATTGTACCTTTCTACGAGGGCCACAAGCTCATCCGCATTGTGGGGGTCACTCCGACTGACCCAATGGCGTAAGGCAGAGGGAAGTTTCCTCAAGAACTGGTCCATGACCAACCGTTCCACGATGTGGCTTGCTGAGTTGATCTCGGGTTGTAGCCACTTCCGGGCGAGGTGGATGAGGTCATACATCTGGCTTCGGGTGGCTTTATTCATCGTGAAAGGACCATGCGTGAAACCTTTGGGCGCGAACAGCCGTGGTTACGCCGAGGCGGGCGAGGATCTCGAACTTCAATTTTGCATAGACATTAGCTTCGGCTGGCTCTAGATCAGCGGTGCGCAATCTGTGGGGCGCGACCCCCAGGGGGGGCGCGAGACTGCCGACGGGGGGCGCGGGGTTTACAGAGGCCCCGCGCGCTTCCCGAAGGCACTTAATTTAAGTGCCGGGGGAGCTGCAGGGCCTCTGTAAACCATACTTACCCGTGGCTCCGGCGGCTTCCTCCCGGCGTCGCCATGGCAACGCGGCGTCAAAATGACGCTGCGAGGTCATGTGACGTCACGTTGCTATGGCAACGTGACGTCATTACGCCGGAGCGCGGGTAAGTTGGGGTTGGGGGGGGCGCGGGAGCGAGGGGACAGCCGTCAGGGGGGCGCAGGGAAAAAAGTTTGCGCCCCCCTGCTCTAGATCAAAGTAAGCCTTCTGGGGTTCGCCGCTTAGGAAGGGTGCGATTAGACCAGCCCACTCAGCTTCTGGCCATCCCTCTCTCTGTGCCGTGCGTTCAAACGTGAGAAGATAGGCTTCCACATCATCCGAGGGTCCCATCTTCTGAAGGTAGTGGCTTGCCCTGGTCATTTTCGGAACTGGGGCTGCCGCTGCCAGTGGAAGGTTACTGATAGTCCCCCTCAGGATCTCGAGTTCCTGCTGTAAGCCCTGAGCGAACCGCTGTTGCTCCTCTCTCAGCAAGCAGTTTGTCTCTTGCTGGTTTGCATTCGCCTGTTGCAGGATTGCATTAGTCTCTTGCTGGTTTATTAACAGCTGTCGCTGGGTTTCACTCGCCTGTTGCAGGGCTTCATTCGCGTCTTTCTGGACAGCGACATTGCGTACCAGCGCACTCACCACGTCTTCCATCTTGTTTGGAGAGAGAGAAAAAAACCTTTTTTTTTTTTTTTTTTTTAAAGTTCTTTAACCCCCAGACCTTTTAGTGTTCTGCCCGCATTCTCCACCATATGTGACAAACAGCTTACTCCGGGGCTCCGCTGCTTGTCCGGGACGGTTAGAACACGGTCTTTTGGGGTAGGTTAAATGAGGAGGCGTCACGTACTGTTCCTTTAAACAGGCTGTGCCTGGTTTATTCAGTCCCAGGCACTGAGACTGCCACAGTGCATACAACAAAACACATCAAAACAAAAGCTGCTCACCTGAGCGATAACTTAACTTAGATTTCCCTAACTCAGGGTGGAAGTGGCTTTTCCACTTTCCAACAACAAAACAAGGTACTTTTGCAGAGTTAGCCAAATGAATAGAACAATTGAACCTGTGTGGGGAAGGGGCTTCTCCCCACTGTGTTCAGCAGCCTTCCAGGCTCTGGAGAAGAGACCAGAGCAAACAGGAAATCAGTCTTACATACCTGATTTCTAATTAGCATGACAGGTGACAGAAATCCCTCAGTTCCAGCGCTTGCCCAAAACTGTGGGATGGAGTGCATGTATTATAAGGCTGCACTCCCAGGCCAGACAGGATAGAAACTGTTCAGTATCCTGGGAGCCCTATATATGGAATTTATTACCATCCCCTGGTTTCTGTCACAATATATATACACATACATATACATATACATATACTAGCTGATATACCCGGCGTTGCCCGGGATGTAAATCCGTAATAGGTAGTATTTCTAAATAGGGTAAGAATAGGTTGAGTATTTGGTGGAAAGGTTGTATAATAATGTTGAAAAGAAACATGGAAGAAAATGTAATCCGATGTTGTTTAAAAATGATTTATTGTAAAGTTATTGTGAGTCGGCGAGTGGCTGGTGAGTGCGGTGTGGCGGTCCCACTACGGTGGGAAGGGGTGTGAGATGGTGGGTGAAAGGCAGGGGCGGGAGTGGGGAGGAAGGCAGGGGCAAGGGGGGAGGAAGGCAGGGGCAAGGGGGGGAGGAAGGCAGGGGCAAGGGGGGGAGGAAGGCAAGGGAGGGGGGAGGCAGGGCAAGGGGGGGAGGCAGGGCAAGGGGGGGAGGCAGGGGCAAGGGGTGGGTGAAAGGCAAGGGGTTTATTTAGTGACTGGGTTGGTTATGTAGTGACTGGGTAGGTTTTATTTAGTGACTTGGGTTATTTAGTGACTTTATTGAGTGACTTTATTTAGTGACAGGGTGGGTGGGTGGGTGGTTTATTAAGTGACTGGGTATTATTTAGTGACTGGGTGGGTTATTTAGTGAGTGGGTGGGTTATTTAGTGACTGGGTGGGTGGGTTATTTAGTGAGTGAGTGAGTGGGTGGGTTATTTAGTGACTTTGTTATTTAGTGACTAGGTGGATTATTTAGTGACTGGGTGTGTGGGTTATTTAGTGACTGGGTGTGTGGGTTATTTAGTGACTGGGTGTGTGGGTTATTTAGTGACTGGGTGTGTGGGTTATTTAGTGACTGGGTGGGTGGTTTATTTAGTGACTTTATTTAGTGACTGGGGTTTATTTAGTGACTTTTTGTTATCTAGTGACTGGGTGGGTGGGTGTGTTATTTAGTGACTGGGTGGGTGTGTGCGTTACTTAGTGACTGGGTGGGTGGGTTATTTAGTGACCTTTATTTAGTGACATCTCCCACTACCCCCGCCCCCGCAGCCCCCATACTTCAGGCGGAGGCCTTAAGATAGCAGGCGGGCAGGCCTGCATTTCCCTCCTGCAACTTACCCCCCCACGGCGGCATGAAGCTAGTTTCAGGCCGGCATCACACCCCCACCCCCCCCCCCCACATGCAGCGGCTTTGGGGGCATGAAGATAGCGGGCGGCATGCCATTTCCTCCCCCCCCATACCTCACGCGGCAGCTTGAAGATAGCGGGCGGCATGCCATTCCCTCCCCCCCCCCATACCTCACGAGGCGGCTGTAGTGGAATATTTGGGGAGGTGGGTGGGAGTCACGTGGTGAGGTGTCCCCGCCGCGGCCACCACTGCCCTGCTCCTCCCGCTGGCAGGTCCCGCAGTGCGCGGCCAAGCAGGTTTGCAGGCTGTGAGGAGGGTGGAATGAGGCGGTAGGGCTGCTGCGTCGCCCCTGAGGGTTGTGAGATGATGGGAACGGCGGCGGCGCTAAACCCCCCACCTGCTCGGCCAAGCAGGGCGCCGCGAGGGGAGGTGTGTGTGTGTCTACGTCTCTCCTTTGGCTCGTCACTCCGCCTCAGGCCAATGAGAGGTGGGCGGGCGGGCCAAGGGAGCAATCTCATTGGCCTGGCCCAAGGTCCAATGGGATTGCCGCTAGGGACACAGGGAGACACACAGGGAGATCCATACACATATGACGCTTTCAGAAATATATAGTAAGATTATATATATATATATATATATATATCTATAGAAACACAAAAAAAAAAACAGGCGCACTCATAGCGTAAAAAAGTATAACAATAAAGTTTATGGAATGAAGGATTTAAAAATACACACTCACAAACATAGCTGAATATAAAGCATTTTTGAGTAAAAACTCAGCCCGTCAGACGCAGGAACCCGGTATGCAGGATTTCGTTGTAATATCCCTGGTAAGTCCTACTGCAGTAGCCCCTCTGTGTCCTTGCAGGGACTGAAATGCACGAGGGACGCTGCCTTTCCCTTGCTCCGGCGTCACACAGTGAGTTCTCTGATCCAAATCTCGCGAGAACTCGGTGACGTCAGTGAGTTTCAACCGGAGTGAATTTGCAATGGAAAACGGGCTGGACGGCTGGGCGGCTGAATAAAATGCTACCAGCACAGCAAAAATATGCTGAAGCACATGAGTGGAGTATAATAAACGTAAAATCTGGACAGTAACCACCACTGCACTCTCTACGCGTTTCGTCTCGAACGAGACTTCATCAGGAGAATGGCATAGGTAATGGACGCAGTAATATAGTACGTTAGACCAATCAGGGCATAGAAAACAGTTAATTACTAATAGGATACATGTGATCAGTACAACGATGAAATTAACCCCTATGTATACTGGAACATATTATAAAATAAGCTAGTAACATTAAACTAATACAATTATACAAAATGACCAAGCATATCACTGCATGCAATAACATACACTTTAACAAATGAAATAAAAGGTGAAATGCATATAAGTATTACATTTGTAGATATAACACAAGAGTTTAGTAGAATATCATTGGCAGATGACTTATAAATTAAAGTATTATATAAAACAGATGCTAGTGAAAGGTAGCAATGACCTAAATATAAAGGAGAAGGTGAATTTCCACTAGATGTATGAGGAGACAATTTTGGTACTAGAGAGACTCAAAGGTATCAAGGTAAAAAAATAGCAAAAATGATGACAAAATAACACACAAAGAAGAAGTAAGAGGGGAGGGGGGGGGAGAAAGAGAGGGGAGGGGGGGGAGAAAGAGGGGGGAGGGGGGGGGGGAGAAAGAGAGAGGGAGGGGGGAGAAAGAGAGAGGGAGGGGGGAGAAAGAGAGGGAGGGGGGGGGGAAGAGAGGGAGGGGGGGGGAAGAGAGGGAGGGGGGGGGGAAGAGAGGGAGGGGGGGGAAGAGAGGGAGGGGGGGGAAGAGAGGGAGGGGGGGAGAAAGAGAGAGGGAGGGGGGGGGAGAAAGAGAGAGGGAGAGGGGGAGAAAGAGAGAGGGCGGGGGGGAGGGGAGAAAGAGAGAGGGCGGGAGGGAGGGGGAGAAAGAGAGAGGGAGGGAGGGAGGGGGAGAAAGAGAGAGGGAGGGGGGGGAAGAGAGGGAGGGGGGGGGGGGAAGAGAGGGGGGGGGAAGAAAGGGGGGGGAAGAGAGGGAGGGGGGGGGAAGAGAGGGAGGGGGGGGAAGAGAGGGAGGGGGGGAAGAGAGGGAGGGGGGGGAAGAGAGGGAGGGGGGGGAAGAGAGGGAGGGGGGAGAAAGAGAGAGGGAGGGGGGGAGAAAGAGAGAGGGAGGGGGGAGCAAGAGAGAGGGAGGGACGGAGCGAAAGAGAGGGAGGGACGGAGCGAAAGAGAGGGAGGGACGGGAGAAAGAGAGGGAGGGACGGGAGAAAGAGAGGGAGGGACGGGAGAAAGAGAGGGAGGGACGGGAGAAAGAGAGGGAGGGACGGGGAAAGAGAGGGAGGGACGGGGAAAGAGAGGGAGGGACGGGGAAAGAGAGGGAGGGACGGGGAAAGAGAGGGAGGGACGGGGAAAGAGAGGGAGGGACGGGGAAAGAGAGGGAGGGACGGGGAAAGAGAGGGAGGGAAGGGGAAAGAGAGGGAGGGACGGGGAAAGAGAGGGAGGGACGGGGAAAGAGAGGGAGGGATGGGGAAAGAGAGGGAGGGATGGGGAAAGAGAGGGAGGGGGGGAAAGAGAGGGAGGGGGGGGGGAAGAGAGGGGAGGGGGGGAGAAAGACAGGGGGGGATAAAGAGAGGGGAGGGGGGGAGAAAGAGAGGGGGGAGAAAGAGAGGGGAGGGGAGGGGGGGGAGAAAGAGAGGGGAAGGGGGGGAGAAAGAGAGGGGAGGAGGGGGAGTGAGCGGGCTGTTTGTGAGGTCCCGCAGAGTGGTGGCAGGAGGGGTGGTGATAGTGTTCTGTTTCTGCTGTCTGGCGGTGGCGATGTGGGGTACGTGTGCTGATAGAGGGTGTTGTTGGGGGGGTGCCACATGGCTGGCCGCTCCACTTCCCGCTTCGGGACCGGGCGGGCCTAATGCTCGGAGCACGCAAGTGCCTGTGCTCACCCTGCGGGAGCACCCCATGGCACACCAGTGGCTGTACCTCCGCCTACCTTGCGCGGCTGCCGGACCCGAAGCGGGGAACCTGACTGCTAGACCCCTTCTGGCCGCCAGACCCCTCTGCTCCCCGAAACCACCCTCCCCGCCAGCAGCGTGCTTGTTTTAGAGGACCCATGGCGGAAGTGCCGCGTGGGGTAAGGGCGTAGCAAAGGGGCCGTAATGGTGATAGGGGGTGGCTCTGTTGTTGCAGGCCAGCGCCGGGAAGGGAGAAGGGGTGAGAGGTTGGGTGGTCAAGGGCGGCCAGCCGTTGAGGAGGGCCACAGGGGTGACAGTTGGGGGGGGGCAAGTCCACAGGGGTGAGAGGGGGGGGAGTGTTGTACTTATTTTTTGGGGGGGAGGTGTGTGTTTGTGTGTGTGTCGTCACTCCGCCTCAGGCCAATGAGAGGTGTGCGGGGGCGGGCAGGCCAAGGGACCAATGAGATTTCCCCTAGGGACACAGGACATCCAGACAGGCATACAGTGCTTTGACATATTCTCTTTTATATGAGAGTTTCCATGGTGGGCTTTGGAGGAGACTTTTTTCTCTACTCCGTGTCACCACCGCCTAATTTTAATATACTTGTGTTTATACCCCACACTCCCTGCTTTTGTCCCCTAGTATGTCTTAATAAAGCTTTTTTGTTTTGCGTCGTTTGGCACAATAGGCTACAAGCCTGGGACTATATTTCCGTCCCACCTATTGTTTGTCCTCATAGAGTGCAATTGTGGGTTTCTTGTCCAACCAGGATCCTTACCCTGACTGGATCTCTATGGATTTAAATTGCACCAATCAGGTATTAAACACGACGCGACCAAAGTGATTTACATTTGTTTCTTTTTTGCTGCTGATGGCGCAGATTGAGAAATGTTAGGTTAGTCTAACACCAGGGTCCCAACTCCCATCCTCAAGGAAACTTACACAATAAAAATATAGCCACGAGCTACAAATACCGCCCGCGGGGTGTCTGTCATGGTAGCCACAGGGTTATAATACTGTATACACCAAATACTCTGGGTTTAATTGAATACGACTGTGATATAATAAAGAGATTTTATTCCTTAAAAGACAGGTGGACACACAATGTTGGACAAATAACAATGGAAGTATATACACTTACTTGGGAAGGGGACAATGAAATAGCCCAGGACTCAGGCTAGCAGTTCATCAGCGACAGGAACCATTCAGGTAGAATAACGAAGACAATGGGCATAGAGCTTGCAATCGTTTATATGGGATTTGGGCTCTATCCCTAATATTGGGACTCAGGTATTGGATGACAATTACCTGGACCCAATTACCTTTTGCCAGCTCACGTGGGAAGCAAGATAGTACCTGCCTACAGGGGATTGGCACTCCTCTACTCAGAGGTCCATTTCCTTAGCCCCAATCTCAAAACTTGGCATCTCCAAGTCTGCCAGATGGGGATCAGGGCCGGGGAACTCTGACAATAGGTGTGAATTATGGCACTTAATCTAAACAGCCAAGTCCTGCTCTTTCTCCGTCCTGCATACTTAATCTGGGGGAGTGAGCCTTTATTCTGTGGTTTCCCTGTAGACACACTGTCGCCCTCCGCCCATACCCCATGGGTCAGTAACTTTTGCGGGCTTTACAATAGGCACGAAATACAGTAAACCTTGCAACAATTTATACATATTAAAATACTCCGTTCGGTTAATCTGAGAGGGCTGCAAATTGCCATACCCTCATGCCGGAGGCATGTATATCTGGTGGCCAAATTTCAGCCCTCCAGCTATCACCGAACCGGAGAGAGCAAACATCATGTTATACAAACCACATTTCTCCACCACTGGAGTCAATGGCAGCAACCACACTTTTCACAGTTAACCTTACCCGTTCGGTTAGCCTGAGAGGGCTGGGAATGGCCATGCAACCATGACGGTGGTGTGACTACATGGTGGCCAAATCCCTGTCCTCTAGCCCTCACCGAACCGGAGATACTGATTTAGGTTTTATACCATTTTACACTTAAGGCCTCATGCAGTAAGCAGCGAAAAAAAGCATTAGACAGTTTTGGAACTAGCCATGTTTTTGGCGTGTTAAACTCGCTTGTATGCTGTAAGGGCGAGTCCCTGGCGAATGAATGCGCCACCACCATTTTATAAAATGGCTAGTAACCGGTGGCGGGATGGCTGCCTGGCGAGAAGCTGCCGAGAAGCTGTCCCCTGCCGAGATATGTCTGCAGCAGAGAGAGATCCGCCGCTCTCTCTGCGCAAACATCGGCACATTATAAATTATTTTAAAAACCATTTTTATTCATAGTGTACATGTACAAGGGGTCTCCAGAGCTGAACCGCATTGGTTTCAGGTCCGGGGACCCCCTGCTTCCCGAGATACAGGCCCCTTCATGAGGTGCCGGTATCCCTCTGAATTTAAGGTCCCGATCACGTGACCGCGGAATGTAAACAAAGCAGAGGGATACCGGCACCCCCTAAAGGGGCCTGTATCTCGGGAAGCAGGGGGTCCCCGGACTTAAAACCAAAGCGGTTCGGCTCCGGAGACCCTCTGCACATCTACACTGTGAATAAAACACACATATCAATACACAATCATTCCTTACCTTTGCGGTTATGTGCTATGGTAACGAAACAGCATAAATATATTTTTAATAATACTGTACAGTGAGCAGGGGGTCCCCTGAGCTGAACCGCATTGCTTTGTGGACCAGGGACCCCCTGCTTCCCGAGTTACAGGCCCCGGTATGTGTGATCGGGTTGGCAGTGTCGCCGCCATGTTTATTGCATCCCATATATTATGGTACTAGAACCAATCAGAGTAGGGATAGACTTCCCACGCTCTGATTGGCTACCGTACCATGTGAGGCCAGCCATGTTTGTTTTAATGACGTCATTTTAAAGGCAATTGAAGCAAAGCCCTTCTGATTGGCTGTGCTTTCATTGCCTTTAAGTGACGTCATCATTTTTTTTTTTATCGGCCAAAACACATGGTTTTCACGGCC
Organism: Ascaphus truei; assembly: GCF_040206685.1. NCBI lineage: Eukaryota > Metazoa > Chordata > Amphibia > Anura > Ascaphidae > Ascaphus > Ascaphus truei. The sequence goes on along the minus strand of NC_134501.1, from coordinate 29,304,568 downwards.
CAATCAGGGCCGTGGGAACCGTGATGAAAATGTGACGTCATAGGCCTTTAAAAGCCTATGTCGTCTCATTTTGAAGCCAGATGCCGAGGAGGAAGGACCTCCGGAGAAGAAAGAAGACCAGGGCGTGGCAGCAGACGGGAAGAAGACCCCGGAAGAAGACACAAGAATACAGATGAAGATGGATTACAAGTAGAAGACCCCTGGATTGTCGTGTTTTATTATTTTAATGTTTATTATTTTCTGGTTTATTATTTTATGGGTTCCTGTTCGTGGATTGATTCGTGAGTCGATGAGTGGGTCAAGTAATGGTAAGTTAACTAAAGAAATGTATTTAATGCAACTGTGTTTTTTGTTTTTTTCATGTGTTTATTTTTTTTATTGTACATCATTTCTTGCCACTGTATGTATGTATGTATGTATGTATGTATGTATGTATGTATGTATGTATGTATGTATGTATGTATGTCTAGAGAGATATACATACACTGGCGACACACTTTATTCGAGCTTGGCTAGTCCCACGAATTCGGGTATACCCGGGTGTATTGAGGTTTGTGACTGTTTTCTGCCCGAGTACATTGAGTTATTTTCCAAGCAGGGATTGAAGCATTTTATTCCCGCTGGCTGCAATACTGCACAGTATATATATATAAACTGCATTACAATTCATGAATTTATGCCATCTGGTAGACACGCGAAGCATTGCAGCCTATTAAATCCTAATCATTATCATTTAACAGATCAGCCGCCCATCAGCCAGGCATGAACCCAGGCTGGGAAGGCAAATGCAACGGGGCTTGTCAGAGGTTAGTAGTGGCTTATTCCAGGTATCTGCCAGGTACATACCGGGTATTTGCTCGAATAAAGTGTGTCGGTGCAGTACAGGGTAAGAACTGATAGTGTTGTAAAAGCTTTCTTTGCACAATTTGTTCAATGTATTTTATAATTAGATAGATGTACATTTTGGGCTTCATGACTTTAGGTCATGGTGAGGCTTGCTTTTCTATATTGTAATTGTTGGTGTCCTATTTTGTATGATGCTAACATGTTCTATTTAACGGTTGCTATAGTTAATTGTGTAATTGGTATGGATGCTATTTTAATTGTTTGGGGATGTAATTAATGTATGCTAGTTGATTGGTGACTTTATTGGATTACATTGTATACGTATTGTGATATAATGCTATTTTAGTTGGAATATTGTATTGTTAACATTGATTTGCAGCGTCTACATGTAGCTTACATTTTATGCAGCATGTATACAATGTAAATGCAATGTTTTAAGTGGCATCTGAGGCTTTGGATTGGCATTTGATGCTTTAGATTGAATGATTACATTTGATTTGTTTACGAAATAGCATTGTATTTCATTGAGGATGTTATGGATAAGTGATATTTTTATTGGAGTATGTTTTTGTTAACCCGGAGACATTTATTTGTATATTGGTTCATCATGTGTATATATATATATATATATATATATATATATATATATATATATATATATATATATATATCAGAACAAAACAAAAATACAAAGGAGCGCCTACTATAAACAACCTGCCTAACTGTGAGTATGTATGCTACTGTGTTGATACAACCAATGGGGTGGCCAGGGGTGGTAATATAAAAAAGGATCCTATGTTATAAAGATGATGCATGTAATAAAAAACTTTAATAAAAATGCTATATAAAAAAATGAAAAATGCTAAAAATATAAAAATAAAAATAAAAAATATTGAATGATATTAACAACTTAGGTGAATACCAAAAAAAGAACCTTAAAAAACATAGAGTCCCGTTCCAATAAAGTGCATCCAGGTAATGGCAGCCCGTTTGAAAGGGATCACAACTCCCTTGAAAATACCTATGAGAGAAAAAGAGAAAAAAAACAGGCGCACACCTAGTGCATTAAAGTAAAACAAACATTTTATGGAACATTAAAAAGACAAATGCCTACTCACAAATCAGAAGATAATAACGAGCATTTATGAGATTGGCCCTCATAAGCCACTGGCAGCGTCTCAATCAGCAATGGAGTCTTCTCCTACACACGTGTTGCGCAGTCTCCTTCGCCGGAAATGACGTCCTCCCGGCGTGTGTCCCGCAACAGGAAATCCCTCCAGGAAACAAGGACTGTGTCTGCTTCGTTCTTGCTGTTGTAACACCAGAGATAGTGGAAATCTGCCAGCTCCTTCTTGTATGGCTTGCCGCTCTCAATGCTGCATCCACAATGTACTGTGTTCAGTGGGAAAGTGCCTCCTCCATCTCAGCCACGCCCTACGCGTTTCGTCATCAAGGATGACTTCATCAGGAAATATGTATATGTATATATATATATTTTTTTTTTTGTTTCTTTTATTTTTATTTTTTCATGATGAAGCCACTGTACAAAGGAATGTGTGAAGGGTGGGTATGTGGCCAGGATGGCTTAACCCCTTCATTACCTTTGCGGTTAGTATTCAATAAGGTGATGAAGAGGTTCATTGATATGTCAATGTCATTGCAATGTTTTGGCTATTTACTGTATTATTTTGGCAATGGACCACAAGGATGATGCTGGCGACGGGGCCTTCTTATTGATGAGGTTAGTAGAATTTTCTTTATTTACTATGCTATTTAATGTGTTTAATAATGGCCAAATAATGTATTATCCCTATGTGGATAATACAGTAGTTATTTGGCACATTATTGTACTGTATGTGTTGGGGTGGGGGGAGGGGGTATTGTCCCCAAGGGTATGTGGGTAGGCCTCCCTTGTGGGTAGTGGGTGAGGGTGGTTAGGCCTCACGGGGTGGGGGGGTAGTGGGGTAGGGTATGTGGGTGAGGGTGGGTTAACCCCTTAATGACTGTAGTGGTTTATAACCGCTACGGTGATTAAGGGGTTAGGGGGCAATACGATACCGCATCAAGATGAAATATCAGAGGCAGCACTCCAAATGGTAATCAAAATATTGCATTGAATCAACAGGACATCATTCCAACGTTTCGGTCCTCAAACGGGACCTTTATCAAGGTGATGTGATTTACAGAGTGAGAACGAACACACATATATACCTAAAAACCCATTAATTGTACAGGTGCAAGAAATAATCTACTTAATCATTACTCCCATCCATGTTGTTTAACCCCTTGAGTACCTGTCAGCAACTGGACTGTTGCTGTAGCTCTAGATTAACTGCGTGCATCTGACACGCATCTATGGTTAATGGAACGCAAGGAAATCTCCATTAAGAACCAACTGCGCATGTTAAGCAACAAGAGGGAACACTTGGATCTAAACATACAGCACCTGAACAAAAACACCTAAAGTGATAGTAAAAAACATCATAAAAATGTGAACATACATGCTGATGTATACTGGCAAGATATATAAAAAATAAATAAATGAAGTACACAAATCATTACTGCAACATGCTTAGACAATATATGTGGTTAATGTACAACCATATAAATCTCTGATGGAGATTTAAGTATCACAAAGTAATCTTTTGCCATGTCAGGCCCATAATCTATCTATTAATAATTGCCTACACATACCCAAAAAGAAGGGGGTGGTAGCTCTTGACTGCCTAAATCAACCTTTATCAGATAATAATTTGGCACAAGCTTACTGGCTATCAATACTGCCAAATGTGAAGCAAAAAAAAAAAACGAACATCATAGGTCTAACCGTTAGTCTTAATGAAAATGGTATATAATCCAAAAATAGACACAGACTTCAGTATGTTTGCCACTATTGATCAAAGGAACTGTAGTATAAGTACAAGGAGCATATGTCAAAAATAATGGCAAAATACATACTGTATGAACCATCAACAGATAAGCTGCTACAAAAACATGCTGAGATATAGTATGCACATTGTTGATCCTGTAACAGGTAAGACGATAATGCATAATATGCACATAAACAGTCAGAACAGCAAATGCTGAAGTGTCCTGTAGACTCCAATCCTGGGGACGAAAAGTCACCTAATGCAGATGAGTCACTACCTTCACAAATCGGTTATAAGAAGCAACTTAGTTGGAACTCCTCGTTTAACCCTCGAGGACTCAATGTGTCCAAATTGAAAATGGTTCTTGCTTCAAGTTGCAATAATGCTCTGTTCCGGTCTCCTCCTCTGGGAGATGCCTTGACCTGTGCAATTGGCATGCAACGAAGGGTCGCCAGGCTATGCTTCATTTCCTTGAAGTGACGAGCCACCGGTTGCTGGGTTAAATCCTCCTTGTCGTCAACATCTGATAAAGCCTTCCTGATGGCAGATCGATGTAGGCTCAGCCGTTCCTTCAGCATGCGGATCGTCTTGCCTATGTAATATAGGCCACATGGGCACCTGATGAAATACACCACATACTTAGAGTCACAGTTTAAAAATTCCTTGATTTTAATGTGATGTCGACGATGGGGGTGTGGATAGGATTTTCCAAGCACCATGTATTGGCAGTTTACACAACCCCGACATTTAAACACACCCACAGGTTTATTTAGCCAGGATGGGTTTTTCACATATTTAGAACTTGGATCAGCTTGAGTAAGGAGATCTCCCAATTTGCGACCTCTCCGATAACAAAAGCGAGGCGGATCTTTAAAGGATTGTCCAATTTGTTTATCCTTAGCCAAAATATGGGTGTGCTGCAAAATGCTCCGTTTAATAAAGCCAGATGCTGTCGTGTATGTGCTCTTGATGTTAAAGCGGTTATCGCCTGTTTTTGTTGTGGTTTCAATAAAGTGGATCTTTGTATATTCTTTGCTACATACACATACACACACACATATATATATATATATACTTAGTGTGGGGCTGTTGTGTGTGTTTCCTTTTTATTGTGGGTAGCGGGGGTGGGTGAAGGGGGTATTAGCTCCAACGGTGGTTTGTTTAGGGCTTGCGAGTGGGTAGCAGGACAGTTTAACCCCTTCATGACCGTAGCGGTATTAACCGCTATGGTCGTGAAGGGGTTAAGCGCACCCGCAACCCCCCCGCAAGCCCTAAACAACCACCAAGGGCCAAATACCCCCTTCACCCACCCCCGCTACCCACAATAAAGCTGGCACGGCGGCTTAACCCCTTCATTGCCTTAGCGGTTAGCCGCTAAGGTAATGAAGTGGCCTTTAAAAGCATTTTTCCTGCCTCGGATGCATGCCGGGGGTCTCTGGTGCTGGTATTAATGGTATCAGCTCAGGAGACCCCCGGCATCAATCCCAGTCAGGAAAAAGACCAGAATATTTTCTAAGTGCCCATCCACCGCTCATCAGCAGCCTCTCACCATCAACTAGCTATCTTTTTCTTGCGTGGCTGATTCGCCATAAAAATGCCATTCTAGAGTGGCGAATAGCACCGCTAAGCTACTCACCACTACTAGAATATAGCGTGGCGGAAAATGTTTCTATTTTAGGCGGAAAGTGCCTTCTCGCCGCGCCACTGGCGGAAAAAAAAACTCGCCAAACAAAATGCCGTTTTTTTTTATTCTCGCCACTTTCTCGCCCTTTACTGAATAGGGGTAGCCATTTTTGGCGGGAATCTGGCGAGAATTGCCTTTCCGCCGCTTACTGCATGATGCCCTAAGCATCTTATTTCCCTCATGGCGGCCAATGGCGGTGACCGTAACTTTACATATGAATTACTCTCTGATCGGTTAGTCTGAGAGGGTTGGAAACTGCCATGCAATCATGCCTGAGGCATGACTACCCGGTAGCCAAATTCCAGCTCTAAAGCTATCATCGTACCGGAGATAGGGATATCAGGTTTTAAACATTCTTGAAACCTAGCGGCTTTTTTCCGCCATTGTAGCCAATGGCGGCGACCCTCGTGGCGGGCTCGACCCTTTCTCACGGCCATTGCCCGTCGGACCCTGTTGGGGTCGAGTGAGGAGGTTCCCACGAGCTAGGGGCAGAAAGAGTTTTATCGCTAGCTGCCCCAGAACAAAGTTATAAACTTTATATGTTTTGAACTTGACAGTGACCGAGTTGCCACGGCAATTCAGTGATCAAAGCCCTTTCCTTGAAATTGTAGCGGCATTCGGATACTGTGGTTTGGCAGGCATCCAACATGGTTATAATGTATCACTTAGTTCTTAGAAAGCGGACTCTAGGTATTCCCCATTGAAATGCATTGTCCCATTCATTTCAATGGGGAACCTCCGCTCGTCCTCCCGGGCTCAATCTGCTGGTCTGTCTCGGTATAGGGCCAAAAACCTCTCAATCTCCATTGAATCCAATGGAGCTCCAATGGCGACCTATGGAACAGTGCCGGCAAATGGTGGGTGAAAATGCAGGAAGGGAAACAAAGTGCTATAAACATTCCAATACAGTTAACTCTTTCCCTCCCGACCTGATCCCAGTGTATGTGCTTGGTGTTAACTCTGTATGAGCAGGAACACATTTAAAACCAAGGGTAAGACCTTATACAGAGGGGAATACATTTTGTGCTGAAGCAAGGAATTGCATACAAACTATTACACGGAATTACATTAACCCCTTGCCTCCTGGACGGTTGTAGGGGTTGCCAGCTGGGGAGTAACCCCCTTATTGCCGGGCTAGCAACCCCCCCCCCATCAAAGGGTCAAGTCCTGACCCCGGACACCATATTGCTAACCCATGATTGACGGCTGGACACTTATCGGGAGCAGGCTGTCACGCCTGTATGCCTGCAGACCTGGCTAGACCCCAGTACCGAGGTGGGAACGGTATGATACCACACACCCACAGCAGTGGGAGCAGGCCCGGAGTGTGGTATAGCGTTGCTGGGCCTGTTGAAAGAGTTGTTAGAGTATACTTTCAACGCTTGGGAATGTCCGAGAGAATAGTCGTGTCCATTTGCCAGATTCAGGAGTCCAGAGGTTAACGTAGTAGAAGGCGTAGCAGAGTTCACAGGGATACCAGAGAGCAGAGTAGTCCAGGACGAGCAGGGGTCAAAACCAGGGAGATCCAAGATAACACAGGAACAGGAACCAGGGAGTACACGGAGAGAGCAAAGCATAGGTGAGGTACACAAAGAGATACAGGAACTATGCAGAGCGGGAAAGAAGTGGACAGGCAGGGATTATAAAGGAGGAGTTACCAATGGGAGAGAGGGGAGGAGTAGAGAGAGAAGTGGGAGACGACAGGGATTGGACAGGAAGAGGAGAGGGGGAGACAGAAGGGGCAGACAGGGGAAAGGCCTGAAGGGATTTGGAGGCGGAGACCTGGGAAACAGGACAAGAGGAACCTGTGCGCGCGCCCTCTGTAAGGTGGGAGTGCGCACGCACCGGTTGCAACATAGAGAGGGATCGTATGGAACAAGGGAAGACCGCAGGGGGCGGCCGAAGTTCAGAGAAGGGGATCGTGCGCGCGGCCTGAGACCGCGAGATGGCATGCAGCGGCAGAGCGGGAGGGGCAGGTGAGTCAGGGAGAGCCACGGCGGAGCATGTGCGCGTGCCCTCCGAGGGTTGGGGGAGTGCACGCACCGGACGCGTCAGCAGGTGCGCGGAGTGCCACGCCACGGCCACCACGCCAGGAGGAGGCAACGGGTCGGGTGGCACCACAGGGGCAGGTAATGCTGTGACCGCAGGAGCAAGGGAGCGGGGAGGATCAAAGCAGGGGCTCAGGGAACACATGGGTATACGGGACCTGCGGGGAACGTCCTGCGGCAAGGGGAGAGAGGTAGAAGGTAATGGATCTGAGTGGGAAGGAGTAACAGGAGATGGGAGAGAGGGACAAGGAATCTCCTGAGTCGTCACACAGGCTCACTGCTCTTAAACCAGGGAGGGTGAAGGGTGTATTATCAGGGAATGTTTCTTTAACCGTAGTATTAGTAAGTTACTCCAGCCGCTCCTCTTATAGATCCCGATCCAATATGGCAGGGCCAACTCCAGTCATCAATGGCCACCAACAGGTTGTTTTTAAGGATATCTCTGCTTCAGCACAGGTGGTGCAGTCGTTGACTGAGCCACATGTGCTGAAGCAGGAATATTATTAAAATCTGACCTGTTGGTGGCCCTTGAGGACTGGAGTGGCCCACCCCTGCAATAGGGTGAGAATGCAGGTAAGAAATACACCAGCTTCCATTCATTTTGATGTTTGATTAACAGAACCGCACTGGATTCCATATCTGTGGTGGATCTCTCCTCACCCGTAACTGGGTCATCTCAGCCGCTCACTGCAAAGTCCGGTGAGTATCTCAAACCTGCCTGGGGATGTGTGAGATTAGAACTTTACGTGACATTGAAATTTGGGAAGTGAAATTGCCCCCGAAAAGCTGTATTTTCATCTTCTTATATCTGGGTGTTTTGCACTCGCCTCCTTGGGATTTGGGGAGTCCCCCGAAGGATTTACATGCCTCACACATTACAATCAGCTATTCAATTCTGCAACTAAGTGCATCATTTTTCGTACTCTCTTTCGCTGCTGTAAATCACTTTGCCTAGAAATCTGCATCAACCACAGTTCCAGATGCACCAAAGGGGGCTAAACTTTAGCACGCCTTTACTGTACTTCCATTCATATAAATGCTAAAGCTTAGCACCGTTTTGTGAATATGGGCCCCAGAGCCTGTCTGCAGAAAAACTGTAAGAGAATTTTGATGAAACAGAAAGAATCCCATACAGTAGCATTGAATCAGGGCTGTTTCTTTGTTACAAAGCTGCAGGTGCTGGTGTTAGTGTTGCACAGTAACAGAGGGGAGACTTTGCTCTTCCTGGGTAGCCTTCTATTAATGTGGTACCCTTTAAATGACTCTTTATATCAGGGAGCTGCCTAGGGAATCATAGTGATGAACAGTACTTGGATTTAGAGACAGTGAAAACCATCCCTTTTAGAGTTGGAACACGCCTACTAAAGTCAGGCACAATGGGTTATTGCTGGATCCACAAACTAAACAATATTAGTGGACATATTAATGTCACAGGAAAACATTTAGAATGTAACTTTTAATAACTCTATACATAACATTTAATATTGTTCAATATACAAACAAATAGATATATTAAATTTAAAAACAAAACAAGGAAGAGGAACCTATGTGATTATAGGAACCATGGATAGGAAATCTCTCTGAATATTGGATAACCGATGGATAGATACCTGTATGTTTCCTTAGATTGTATTTAATAGTGTATTTTTGCCCAATAAATATTAAGGGAGAGGGAGAGACTCAGTGAGTAAAGATACTGACTGGCACTGAGAGTTTGAACCTGGTTCAACTCCTGGTGTCGGCTCCTTGTGACCTTGGGTAAGTCACTTTATCTCCCTGTGCCGCAGTCACCAAAACATAGATTGTAAGCTCCACGGGGCAGGGACCTGTGCCTGCAAAATGTCTCTGTAAAGCGCTGCGTAAAACTAGCAGCGCTATACAAGAACATGCTATTATTATTATAGTACATATATCTATATATCTATCCAGTAACTATCTAAATGCTATAACAAAGTTACGTTATTGATGTGGGAAGCTTTAATGATGGAGAATTATCAAACTTGTAATAGAGTGGTGTCCTCTTATAGGTAATTAGTAACTGTGGCAAAGAAGATGCTTTTGTAACCTGATTCCCAATATAAGGAAACACTTGAGTCCTTTGCTAGCACACAGTTTGAAACCCCACATACAGTAGCATCTTTTGGCCATAGTAATTTGGTCTAAGGTTGTAATAAATTAACCCCTGTCTTCTTAAATCACTGGCATGCTGAATGAACACATACATGTTACAGGGTATTTAGAGGGTAACCAATTAGAGCCAAACCAACATACATTGTGCTACTGTGTGACAGTTACAGTTAAGGCTAAATAACCTGGTTTAAAAAAATGAATATTTATCCGGTATCTCAGGTGTGCGTCTTTATGAGCACGTATCTCTTCCTATGTTATTTGGAGGGAGGTTGTGGTACTCAAGATTTGAAAATATAAAAACTTATTGATATTCCTGTGTCATCCATACTCTCTAATAACCTCATGCTGTGACCTCTGGTATTAACAATGGTATTTCCACGTCTTTCTCTCTTGCACAGAACTTCCAATTTTGTTGTTTTGGGTATGTACAATCGGGCTTCCAAATCCGAAGCCTGGCAGGTCAAAGGCATCTCCAAGGTAAGGTACTGATAGATGAAGATTGTATGGAAAGCAAACAAGGGGTGGGGGGCTTCTCTAATAGTTTTGATCCCTTTGCTCCCAGGGAGGGGGGGGGAGGCGATCAAGTTTGCTACTTTTTTCCCTGCATTCCTGAAGTGTTTATTATTATTATCATTATTGTTTCTTTTGTAAAGCACCAACATATTCCGTAGCGCGGTATGATACTGGTGCGGAGATATGTAAATTACATAAACTGAATGACATACAGGTAAGGACAGACGTGCACTAACAGATACAGAAGGTAATGAGGGATTTGATCCTTAGAGCTTACACTTTAGAGCAGGATTCAGCACAGGTGGCTCAATCAGTGGCTCAGTCTTCAACTGAGCAACATGTGCCAAAGCAGGGATATCCTTTTACCTGACCCTTGAGACCTGGAGTTGGACTCCCATTACCTTGAGGGAATAAGGGGCAACATGGAAGCAAAAGGTAAAATGGCTGCTTGTTGAGGGACGGAGTGTACATCAGGATGGAGAATGGTCTACTGCATGGCTACCAACAGGGGGGGACAGAAGGGTCAAATATTCCGGCCCTGGTGACTGCGGGGGGCCCGGTGATGCAAATTGGTCCTGAACTCTGGCCTGTCCTGACTGCCAGTCGTGGCCAGCCCGGTTCTCCATAAGATGCAGGCCTCTTCCTCACTATGTGTCATACGCTGAGCTTCCAACCTCTGGCGGCGCGTGATGAGCCCCTCTGACATCAGCGTGCTGGAAGTAAGCTGGACCTCAGCTTTCGGTGCACTCTGACTTTTGAAGCTCGGCGTAGGACACAGAGTGTGGTGGCCTGCAGTTGATGGAGAGCCGGGGCCTGGCTACGGCTTGGCCTGACCAGAGGTCGGCCCTAACATGCAGCACCAGCCACCGGGTCCGGCCTAACCATCCCCAAGGTGTCTACTTTTTTAAATATGTATTATTGGTGGGAGTCTTTTTATATATATTGGGGGGAGTGGGGTCCTTTTGTATGTATTGGGGAGAGTGTTTTTTTTTTAAAGTATTGGGGGGGAGTGGGTCTTATGTATTAGGAGGGTTGGGGTCTTTTATATGTATTAGTGTGGAGTAGGTGTCTTTTTATGTGTTGGAGGGAGTGCTTTTGTATATGTATTGGGGGTCTTTTTATATGTATTGGGGGTAGTGGGGGTCTTTTTATATGTATTGCGGGGAGTGGGGGTCTATATGTATTCAAAACATACTGTTACACAAATGCCAATGTTTCGGTCCAACAGGGAGACCTTCCTCAGGGCCGTGCAACCACCAACTGTGAGTGACCCACCTACATACCCCACCCTAAGTGCACATGAATCACATACAACCAATCACCAGCACCCAATCCATGCAATAATGCACCTCACCTGGCGATCTCCAGCTCCAAACAATGTGCTACAATTAATGTGTCTAGGGCACTCCCCCAACACAGAGGATTCAATGAACTACTCAGAACGGGCCATTCTGATGTCACCATCCAGCGACCCATGCTGTCAGGCGCAATGCAGGCCCCACTGCGCACGCACGAACAAGGCTGCTACGAGCCTAGCAGCAAATAGTGCAGATTCCACTGCGAGCTGTCACCAGCCGCACTGAGCATCAACGAATGCCCTGGCAACCACGGACGCCAGCTAGTAGCATTGCACATGCGCATTAGCACTGATTGGCCACTGGGGACAGCATTGTGCAAGCATGCAGGGTCAGGAGACGTGAGGCAAAAAAGGATATAGGAACAACTACAGGCAGTTTAAGCTGAAGACAGGAGATCTCAAATACAAAATAAAAACGTAAAAGAAATTATAACCAGGTGTGGAAATGCATAGTTGCTGGGACATAAACACAAAAACAACAGTGAACATACAAGTGTGCAAATAAAGTGCACACTTTATTTGCACACTTGTATGTTCACTGTTGCTGTATGCTGTCTCCTTTATTAGTTCACGGACTGGTAACATATATATATATATATATATATATATATATATATATTTATATTTATATATATATATATATAGTGGTTGACAAATCACAAAAAAATCTACTCGCCACCTAGTACCAAACGTGTGCTGCTTGGGCCAATCTTTACTCGCCCGGGGGTTAAATCCACTCGCCCGGGGCGAGCAAATGTATAGGTTTGTCGAACACTGTGTATATATATATATATATATATGATAAAAAAATCACTGGCACTCCAATAGAAATGCAATAATGAATAGGTGCATGTCCCATATAAATAATAAAAGTATACATTACCGCATAGCAGCAAAAAGGGAGACAGCACTCAGGTGAATGAAAATAAATGTATTAAATACAGCACATAACTCCAACGTTTCGATCCCACAGGGGAATCTTCCTCAGGGTGGTGCAACAGACACAGGACAGACAGTGAGTGACTTATATACCCCAACACCCAAGTGACATAAACATCTCCACATCATCAGAAAGCATCATCATCGGGCGACAAAACAGCTGTGCATAATACAATTTAATTAGATCATGCTCCAACTCCATGTCTGTACTCCTATTGGGGAGTCCAAGTCACATGATCAAACCCAAGCTGTCAGTGTGATTGCATGTAAACAAACTGATGCTGCATCAGCAGGCCCGGTTGTCAAGGCAACCACATGTGTGCTCAACTCTTTAAAGGCAGCAGACACCAGTGGTTGTCATGTGTATTGCACGTGTACAGATACACCACTGCAAATGTGTATGTGCTGTAGCAGTGATGAATTTACTTCTAAGCAGCACCTAAGAATAACAGATACTGGCATGCGTATATCAGTAGAATCCTATGACAGATGGAACCCGCTGTAATCCCAGTCGAGTAACCCATAAATAACCTGTCGGCGTCACATGCTGCATGGATATACATAGGTTGCTAGTTAACCCCTAGTATACCAGTACTGCTGAAGGCACAAAGTGCGATCAAATAAAGGGACATGCTGTCTGTAGAACTACATAAATATACAATATACGGACCTGCAAAAATGTGGAATAAAGAACACCCAATACACAGTGAGGGTAAAGTGAAGAGAACCGGGAGGGGAAAATAAAATCAATGGAAGAAGCTGAACGACAAGAATATACAAGCTGTAGTAAAATATACTGTATAATAAATGCATTTTAAACTAATCATTTTGAACTACGCTGATCCATGTATGCACAAGTGTAGAGGTTGTGTAAATTGCCAGTATTTAATGCTGGGCAACACTTTTATGCATCTGCATAAAGGTTATCCAATTAAAATTATGGATTTTCTCAATTGTGACTCAAAATTTGTAGTCTACATTATCAAATGCCCCTGTGGGCTTGTTTACGTGGGCAAGACATCGCGTATGCTTAAGGAACGAATAGCAATGCATCGTTCCACAATACGCAAGGCCCTTGCTGATCCCACCAATTCTGATGATCTTAAGCTGTTACCAGTGGCAAGGCACTTTAAGCTTAAACAGCACAGCTTAGCCACCTTTCGTTGTATGCCCGTTGTACAAGCCCATACTCCAACCAGGGGAGGAAATAGACACAGGATTTTGCTCCAGCTTGAGGCGAGGATGATTCACAGACTGGATTCTATGGCCCCCAAAGGCCTGAATGAGGACATGAACTTGGGTTGTTTTTTGTAATTTTTTTGTAATTATTACTGTTCAACATCAACTGTATGTATACATGGATCAGCGTAGTTAAAAATGATTAGTTTAAAATGCATTTATTATACAGTATATTTTACTACAGCTTGTATATTCTTGTCGTTCAGCTTCTTCCATTGATTTTATTTTCCCCTCCCGGTTCTCTTCACTTTACCCTCACTGTGTATTGGGTGTTCTTTATTCCACATTTTTGCAGGTCCGTATATTGTATATTTATGTAGTTCTACAGACAGCATGTCCCTTTATTTGATCGCACTTTGTGCCTTCAGCAGTACTGGTATACTAGGGGTTAACTAGCAACCTATGTATATCCATGCAGCATGTGACGCCGACAGGTTTATTATGGGTTACCCGACTGGGATTACAGCGGGTTCCATCTGTCATAGGATTCTACTGATATACGCATGCCAGTATCTGTTATTCTTAGGTGCTGCTTAGAAGTAAATTCATCACTGCTACAGCACATACACATTTGCAGTGGTGTATCTGTACACGTGCAGTACACATGACAACCACTGGTGTCTGCTGCCTTTAAAGAGTTGAGCACACATGTGGTTGCCTTGACAACCGGGCCTGCTGATGCAGCATCAGTTTGTTTACATGCAATCACACTGACAGCTTGGGTTTGATCATGTGACTTGGATTCCCCAATAGGAGTACAGACATGGAGTTGGAGCATGATCTAATTAAATTGTATTATGCACAGCTGTTTTGTCGCCCGATGATGATGCTTTCTGATGATGTGGAGATGTTTATGTCACTTGGGTGTTGGGGTATATAAGTCACTCACTGTCTGTCCTGTGTCTGTTGCACCACCCTGAGGAAGATCCCCCTGTGGGATCGAAACGTTGGAGTTATGTGCTGTATTTAATACATTTATTTTCATTCACCTGAGTGCTGTCTCCCTTTATGCTGCTATGCGGTAATGTATACTTTTATATATATATAAATATATATATATATATATATATATGTGTGTGTGTAAATGTAAATATAACTGTATGCTCATCTGCATGTCTTAGGCATGTATGCACCCCCGCCTTTCACCATTATCACCCAGCACACAGCACTTCCACTGCAGCAAGGGATTCTGGGGAATGACATGCAAATGAGCACACAGTGCCACTTTTTGCTTCTAAAACCATTTTTAACATGGTTCCCTATAGGCTTAAGCTTGCTGCATGGTCACAGCTTTGAGCACAGCCAGGGTTAAGGTGCATACCCAGAAAACCCACCCACAGACAGCTGTTTTGACCTTAATGGGTCTCATCAGTGTGGGATTGGTAAACTGGGTATGCAGAGAAGCTAAAGGATGGGGTTTACCATATTGAGTTAAGTTATGGTGAGTAAAAAAAGTGACAAAAACCCTCCACAGCAAAGCAAATATGCAAATGTAAATATAACTGTATGCTCATCTGCATGTCTTAGGCAGGTCTGCAACCCCGCCTTTCACCATTATCACCCAGCACACAGCACTTCCACTGCAGCAAGGGATTCTGGGGAATGACATGCAAATATATATATACTAGCTGAGAGACCCGGCGTTGCCCGGGATGTAAATGCGTAATAGGTAGTATTATTTATAAATTGTGGAACAATAGGTGAGTATTTGTTGTAAAGGTTGGATAATAATATTGAAAAGAAAGATGGAAGAAAATGTAATACGATGTTGTATAAAAATGGTTTATTGTAACCACACCACAGTACAATGTATATTTTGGTGCCATAAGTGATGTAAAAATGTGAGGCGTGTGTCCTGCTAGGGTGTGAGGCGGCGGGTGGCGCGTGGGTTGTGAGTGCTGTCTGCGAGTGGGGGTCCTGCTAGGGTGTGAGGCGGCGGGTGGTGCGTGGGTTGTGAGTGCTGTCTGTGAGTGTGGGTCCTGCTAGGGTGTGAGGCGGCGGGTGGCGCGTGGGTTGTGAGTGCTGTCTGTGAGTGGGGGTCCTGCTAGGGTGTGAGGCGGCAGGTGGCGCGTGGGTTGTGAGTGCTGTCTGTGAGTGGGGGTCCTGCTAGGGTGTGAGGCGGCGGGTGGCACGTGGGTTGTGAGTGCTGTCTGTGCGTGGGGGTCCTGCTAGGGTGTGAGGCGGTGGGACAGTGATGTCGGTGCGTAGGGGCGGGAGGCAGCAGGTGTGTGTGGCGGCAGGTATGTGTCGAGTGTGGCGGGTGTCTGTTGAGTGCGTGCAGCGGCTGTGAGGCGGTGGGTGAAAGGCAGAGGCGGCCGGAGTAAGGGCGGGTGAAAGGCAGAGGCGGGGGTGGGGAGGCGGTAAGGCGGGCAGGAAGGCGAAGGGCGGCGTGAAGGGGAGGAGGGGGTGGTGGAGGGGGGCAAGGGGTGGAGGAGGGGGGCAAGGGGTGGAGGGGGGGGGCAAGGGGTGGAGGAGGGGGGCAAGGGGTGGAGGAGGGGGGAAGGGTTAGAGGAGGGGGGAAGGGTTAGAGGAGGGGGGAAGGGTTAGAGGAGGGGGAAGGGTTAGAGGAGCGGGGGGGAAGGGTTAGAGGAGCGGGGGGGGGGGGAAGGGTTAGAGGAGCGGGGGGGGGGAAGGGTTAGAGGAGGGGGGGAAGGGGTGGGAGGGGGGTGGAGGGGAGGGGGGTGCAGGGGTGGAGGGGAGGGGAGGGGGGGTGGAGGGGAGGGGAGGGGGGGGTGGAGGGGAGGGGGGGTGGGGGGGTGGAGGGGAGGGGGGGGTGGAGGGGAGCGGAGGGGGGGGAAAGGGAGCGGAGGGGGGGGAAAGGGAGCGGAGAGGGGGGAAAGGGAGCGGAGGGGGGGGAAAGGGGAGCGGAGGGGGGAAAAGGAGAGCGGAGGGGGGGGAAAGGGGAGCGGAGGGGGGGAAAGGGGAGCGGAGGGGGGGGAAAGGGAGAGGAGGGGGGGGGAAAGGGGAGAGGAGGGGGGGGAAAGGGGAGCGGAGGGGGTGGGAAGGGGGGGGGGGAGGCGGTGGGAAGGGGGGGGGGGAGGCGGTGGGAAGGGGGGGGGGGAGGCGGTGGGAAGAAGGGGGGAGGCAGTGGGAAGGGGGGGGAGGCGGTGGGAAGGGGGGGGGGGAGGCGGTGGGAAGGGGGTGGGGAGGCGGTGGGAAGGGAGGCGGTGGGAAGGGGCGGTGGGAGGGGGGGGGCGGTGGGAAGGGGGAGGGGAGGCGGTGGGAAGGGGGAGGGGAGGCGGTGGGAAGGGGGGAGGGGGGCAGTGGACAGGAGGGGGGGGCAGTGGACAGGAGGGGGGGGCAGTGGACAGGAGGGGGGGCAGTGGACAGGAGGGGGGGCAGTGGACAGGAGGGGGGGGCAGTGGACAGGAGGGGGATGCAGTGGACAGGAGGGGGGGGCAGTGGACAGGAGGGGGGGGCAGTGGACAGGAGGGGGGGGCAGTGGACAGGAGGGGGATGCAGTGGACAGGAGGGGGGGGCAGTGGACAGGAGGGGGGGGCAGTGGACAGGAGGGGGGGGCAGTGGACAGGAGGGGGGGGGCAGTGGACAGGAGTGGGGGGGGCAGTGGACAGGAGGGGGGGGGGCAGTGGACAGGAGGGGGGGGCAGTGGACAGTAGGGGGGGCAGTGGACAGTAGGGGGGGCAGTGGACAGTAGGGGGGGCAGTGGACAGGAGGGGGGGCAGTGGACAGGAGGGGGGGGCAGTGGACAGTGGACAGGAGGGGGTGGACAGTGGACAGGAGGGGGGGCAGTGGACAGTGGACAGGAGGGGGTGGACAGTGGACAGGAGGGGTTGGACAGTGGACAGGAGGGGGGGGCAGTGGACAGGGGGGGGGGCAGTGGACAGGAGGGGGGGGCAGTGGACAGGAGGGGGGGGCAGTGGACAGGAGATGGGGGGCAGTGGACAGGAGAGGGGGCAGTGGACAGGAGAGGGGGGGCAGTGGACAGGAGAGGGGGGCAGTGGACAGGAGAGGGGGGGCAGTGGACAGGAGGGGGGGGATGTGGACAGGAGAGGGGGGCAGTGGACAGGAGAGGGGGGGCAGTGGACAGGAGGGGTGGGGCTGTGGACAGGAGGGGGGGGGGCTCTGGACAGGAGGGGGGGGGGCTGTGGACAGGAGGGGGGGGCTGTGGACAGGAGGGGGGGGGGCAGTGGACAGGAGGAGGGGGGGCAGTGGACAGGAGGAGGGGGGGCAGTGGACAGGAGGGGGGGCAGTGGACAGGAGAGGGGGCAGTGGACAGGAGGGGGGGCAGTGTCACACACACACACACACACACACACACACACACGCGACACCTACCTGTACTTCCGGCCGCCGCCATCTTCTCACTCGGCGCCGCGAGGGAGGAAGGAGGTCCGCCATCTTACGCGCCGCGTGGCAGTCTGTTCCCACGCCGGGGAGGGAGCTGAGTGGAGCGGGAGGGAATGGAGCGGGAGGGAATGGAGCGGGAGGGAATGGAGCGGGAGGGAGGTGAGTGGAGCGGGAGGGAATGTAGCGCGAGGGAGGAAGGGGGTCCGCCATCTTACGCGCCGCGTGGCAGCCTGTTCCCCCGCCGGGGAGGGAGGTGAGTGTAGCGGGAGGGAGTGGTGTGTAGCGGGAGGGAGTGGTGTGTAGCGGGAGGGAGTGGTGAGTGGAGCGCGAGGGAATGGAGCGGGAGGGTGGTGAGTGGAGCGGGAGGGAGTGGAGTGGGAGGGAATGGAGCGCGAGGGAGGAAGGGGGTCCGCCATCTTAGGCGCCGCGTGGCAGCCTGCCTGTTCCCCCGCCGGGGAGGGAATGGAGCGGGAGGGAGTGGTGTGTAGCGGGAGGGAGTGGTGTGTAGCGGGAGCTACACTGTGTGAGGTAGCGGGATAGGGGGAGGGACATTGGTGGCATGGTGTAGCGGGGTAGGGGGCCTCGCGGTCTGATTGCGGTAGGGAGCTGTGTGAGGTGCAGGAGATGAGGCGTGCTGTGCGGTTCGCGGGAGCTACACTGTGTGAGGTGGCGGGATAGGGGGAGGGACATCGTTGCCATGGTGTGTGAGTGGAGGCCGCGGCCTCGCGGTCCGGTTGCGGGAGGGAGATGTGTGGCGTGGAGGGGAGGGGGGGTTTGAAGAGGCAGTCTGCAGTGTTTGGTGTTGTGTGAATGTGTGTGTGTGCTGTGTTTGTGCGTTGTGTGTAGATTCTGTACCTGATTCGGCAGTCTGTGGTAGCAGACGTGAAGGTTTTGATAGCTGTGAAGCGTGGCCCCAGAGCAGGTTGAGGATTAGAGGATTAGGTGTTGCAAAAGCAAAGCGTTCCCAAAACTCAGTGAGGGGTGGGACAGTGTGGAAGTATTAGGGCAGTGGTTCCCAAACTTTTTCGGTTCAAGGCTCCCCAAGGCAATCAGAATTTTTTCAAGGCTCCCCAAGGCGATCAGGATTTTTACGCGGCGCCCAAAGTAAAAACAAAGGTGTACATACATACATAGGTGTACAAACATACCTAACAGTTGCAGTGCGCAGTTGGTGTCTCTCTCAGACACTCTCACTCTCTCTCACACACTCTAACTCTCTCTGACCTCACTCTCTCTCTCTCTGACCTCTCTCTGACCGCACTCTCTCTCTCTGACCTCACTCTCTCTCCTCACTCTCTCTCTCAGAACTCTCTCTCTCTGACCTCACACACTCTCTCTCTGACCTCACACTCTCTCTCTCTGACCTCACACTCTCTCTCTCTCTGACCTCTGACCTCACATTCTCTCTGACCTCCCTCTCTCTCTCTCTCTCTGACCTCCCTCTCTCTCTCTCTCTCTGACCTCACACTCTCTCTGACCTCACACTCTCTCTCTCTCTGACCTCACACTCTCTCTGACCTCACACTCTCTCTGACCTCACATTCTCTCTGACCTCCCTCTCTCTCTGACCTCACACTCTCTCTCTCTGACCTCACTCTCTCTCTCTCTGACCTCACTCTCTCTCTCTCTGACCTCACTCTCTCTCTCTCTGACCTCACTCTCTCTTTCTCTGACCTCACTCTCTCTCTCTGACCTCACTCTCTCTCTCTCTCTCTCTCTCTCTCTGACCTCACTCTCTCTCTCTGACCTCACCCTCTCTCTCTGACCTCACTCTCTCTCTCTCTGACCTCACTCTCTCTCTCTCTGACCTCACTCTCTCTCTCTCTCTCTCTCTCTGACCTCACTCTCTCTGACCTCACTCTCTCTCTGACCTCACTCTCTCTCTCCCTGACCTCACTCTCTCTCTCTCTGACCTCACTCTCTCTCTCTCTGACCTCACTCTCTCTCTCTCTGACCTCACTCTCTCTCTCTCTCTGACCTCACTCTCTCTCCCTCTCTCTCTCTGACCTCACTCTCTCTCTCTCTCTGACCTCACTCTCTCTCTCTCTCTCTGACCTCACTCTCTCTCTCTCTCTGACCCCACTCTCTCTCTGACCCCCCTCTCTCTCTCTCTCTCTCTCTCTCTATCTGACCTCACTCTCTATGACCTCACTCTCTCTCTCTCTATGACCTCACTCTCTCTCTCTCTCTGACCTCACTCTCTCTCTCTCTCTCTCTCTCTCTCTGACCTCACTCTCTCTCTCAGACACACACAAATAAATACACACATAAATACACACACACACACACACAAATAAATACACACACACACACACACACAAATAAATACACACAGATACACACACACTGATGCAGATACACACACACACACAAATAAATACACACAGATACGGGGGGGTGGGGGAGGGTATGGCTGAACGGCCCGGTCCCTGCACGGGGGAGGTCAGTGCTGCGGGGGCCTGTGCCACGTGGGGGGAGGGCCGGTGTGCTGCGTGGAGGGAGGGGGGGGTGACGCTGCAGTGCTGCTGGGAGACATCTGTCTCCCGGTGCTGCTCCTCCAGCGTGAGCGCCGGGCCTCCCTCTCTCAGCGTAGGCAGCTCAGCGTCGCTGAGCCGGGCTGAACAGATGCACAAAGCCCCTGCATCTGTAATCAACGCGGCTATAGTTCCTCCGGCCTGGGACATAGTAAGCGCTTAGGTGCTGCTGCTCGCTCTTGCTTGCTGCCGCTCGCTCTACCAGGAGCTTTTTGCTGTCCTGGCAGAGGAGACAGCAAGCGCGCTTGGGAAGCGGGTATCACTGTGTGTGTTTGTCACTTGGTAGCTGTGTGTGTGTGTGTGTGTGTGTATATTATATAATATTTTAAACATTTAAAAAAAAAAGACATGTGAGAATAAATTATTAACATTGTGCAACTTTGATAAATATATTCACACACACACATCACACATATATATATATACACACACACCACACATATATACATATATATATATATATATATATATATATATATATATATATATATATACACCACACATACACCACACACACACACACACACACACACTCACCACATACATATATATATATATATATATATATATATATATATATATATATATATACACCACACACACACACACACACACACACACCACACATATATACATATATACACACACACACACCCTGCAGCCCGTTTTACACACACACACACACACACACACACACACACACACACACACACACACACACACACACACACACACACACACACACACACACACACACACACACACACACACACACTGCTGTCTGGTGGCTTTGTAGTTGCAATGCCGGGCACTGAAGTTGCAATGCCGGGCAGGCTGCAGTCCCATTGGATGGGAGCGGTCACGTGACCGCTCCTCTGCTTCCCCTCAGAGGTTTTTTTTTTTTATTTTTTTTTAAATGAGCTAGCAGCCCTTGTTTCCCGCTGCTGGCGGCCCTGATCGCGGCGCCCCTCTAGCCAAGCCGCGGCGCACCAGGGCGCCGCGGCGCACAGTTTGGGAAACACTGTATTAGGGCATTGGTGTTGGACGCAGGCCAATGAGAGGTGTGCGGGGGCGGGCATTGGACGCAGGCCAATGAGAGTCAGTGAGGGGTGGGACGCAGGCCAATGAGAGGTGTGCGGGGGGCGGGCATTGGACGCAGGCCAATGTGAGTCAGTGAGGGGTGGGACGCAGGCCAATGAGAGGTGTGCGGGGGCGGCCATTGGACGCAGGCCAATGAGAGTCAGTGAGGGGTGGGACAGTGTGGCATTGGTGTTGGACGTAGGCCAATGAGAGGTGTGCAGGGGCGGGCATGGCCTGAGCCGGAGTGACAGGGCCAAGGTCCAATGCGATTGACCCTTGGGATGCAGACATACAGTGATTTCACAAATATATAGTAGATATATATATATATATATATATATATATATATATTTATATATATTTATATATATATTATATACAGTGCTTGACAAATCACCCAAAAATCTACTCGCCGAACCAAAAAATCTACTCGCCACCTAGTTCCACCCACAACCCCACCCCCAACCCCGCCCCTAGTCTCACTTTAAAAAAAATACATAAATAAAATAAATTCCTAGTAAGAACATTCGTTTTTGACATACGTTTATTTATTGTATTACATTATACTACAATTAGTCCTTGTTACGTGTGTGTGTGTGTGTGTGTGTGTGTGTGTGTGTGTGTGTGTGTGTGTGTGTGTGTGTGTGTGTGTGTGTGTGTGTGTGTGTGTGTGTGTGTGTGTGTGTGTAAATGTCGGATCTAGAAAAAAAAGTCAGATGTGAATTACTCGTTTCCTGAACCCCATAACTAGTGTCTGGATGCCCCCACTTCCCAATATTTAAAGCAGCAATCCCGCCTGGGATCTTACCTGATCTGCAGTCCCTCAATGTCCAGGTACCCTCATTCCCGCAATGTTATACATTGGAAGGGAGGTGTTCCCTACCTGTCTTCTGGGTTAGGGGGGGTTCCGATGTCTTCCGTGTGAAGCTTGAGTCAGATCTTGAAAAAGGCAGTATAGGTTATTTCGGTGTAGTATAGGACAGTTAAGATATACAGGGTAAATAAGATATCCAGATCCAGAGTGTGAGACAGAGAGAGTGTGGGTGAGAGACAGAGAGAGTGTGGGTGAGAGACAGAGAGAGTGTGGGTGAGAGACAGAGAGAGTGTGGGTGAGAGACAGAGAGAGTGTGGGTGAGAGACAGAGAGAGTGTGGGTGAGAGAGAGAGAGTGTGGGTGAGAGAGAGAGAGAGGGTGAGAGAGAGACAGAGAGAGGGTGAGAGAGAGAGACAGAGAGAGGGTGAGAGAGAGAGACAGAGAGAGGGTGAGAGAGACGGAGAGAGAGGGTGAGAGACAGAGAGAGAGGGTGAGAGACAGAGAGAGAGGGTGAGAGACAGAGAGTGAGAGACTGAGAGAGGGTGAGAGACTGAGAGAGGGTGAGACAGAGAGAGAGAGAGGGTGAGACAGAGAGAGAGAGGGTGAGACAGAGAGAGAGAGGGTGAGACAGAGAGAGAGAGGGTGAGACAGAGAGAGGGTGAGAGAGAGTCAGAGTGACAGAGAGAGGGTTAGAGAGAGTTAGAGAGACAGAGAGAGGGTGAGAGAGAGGGAGGGTCATGAGATGGGTGACTGGGTGATGGTGACTGACTTTGAGCAGGTGACGGTGACGTGACTTTGGGTGGACAGGTGACGGTGGGTGTGGGTGGGTGGGCACGCACACACACACGCACACACGCACACGCACACGCACAAACACGCACACACACAGTCTCACACACACACAGTCTCACACACACACACAGTCTCACATACACACACACACACTCACCCGCAAGGCAGGGGGCCCTCCGCATTGCAGGGGAGGGGAGTCGCCCATGGTAGCGGGGGCTGGCCGCACAGCAGCGGGCCCTCCGCACAGTAGGAGGGGGGTCTCACATGGTAGCGGGGGCTGGCCACACAGCAGCGGGCCCTCCGCACGGTAGGGGGGGGTCTCAGATGGTAGCGGGGGCTGTCCGCATGGCAGTGGGCCCTCCACATGGTAGGGGGGTCTCACATGGTAGCGGGGGCTGGCTGCACAGCAGCGGGCCCTCCGCACGGTAAGGGGGTCTTACATGGCAGAGGGGGGTTGCCACACGGCAGGGGGGGGGATTCGCCTCATGGCAGGGAGGCATGGAAGGAAATTGAGGCATGGCACCCACGTGCACAGCCGTGCAACACAACCCCCCCCCTCGCCCATCTCCCGCATCCCAGGTGGTGTGCCCATGGGAGGCAAGGGAGTGCCAAGCGGCAGGAGGCAAGGGAGTGGTGGGAGGCAAGGGAGTACCAAGGGAACAGTCTCTCTCCCCCCCTCCTCCTCCCTGTGGATGCAGCCATGGTGAGAGGTGCTAGCAGCTGCCACAGGGGCTAAATATAAGGTAACACACCGGAGACAAGGGGCGAGGCATGAGGGTATGAGAGACATGGAGGGGAGGCATGAGGGTATGAGAGACATGGAGGGGAGGTATGAGAGACATTGTGGGGGAGGCATGAGGGTATGAGAGACATGGAGGGGAGGTATGAGAGACACGGAGGGGAGGCATGAGGGTATGAGAGACATGGAGGGGAGGCATGAGGGTATGAGAGACATGGGGGGAGGCATGAGAGAGTACTTACCGGTACCTCTGTGCAGAAAAGGTGTCGGACACCACAGGGCAGCAAGCGGGGATCGGGGTCAGGGTAGGGTGACCACCCGTCCCCCTTTTGCCGGGACAGTCCCGGTTTTTCGAGAGCTGTCCCGGTTTCCTGTGTGTCCCGGAAATGTCCCGGTTTTTCCTCCATGTGTTCCCGTTTTATTTTTTTAGCATCGCCGGCGGTGCGCTAGTAATTAGCTGCGGTGCGCTGTGCGCGAGTCTGCGGCGGCGCGGAGGAGACTGCAGCAGCCCGGCTGGTAAGTTTTTTTAATGCCGCCCGCTCCCCCCCCCCCGCCCCCCCGCAGTTTCCTACCTTGTTGGCCAATCCCCTGCGTCCCGGCATTAAGCCCTGCCCCCCGGCATCATCCTTCACCAAGGCCCGGCAAGTGGGAATGGATGGAAGGAAGGGTGCCGTAGGGGCGGGGCGCAGGACCAGCATGCCTGGGGGCGGGGCTTCCGCTTCCTGCGGCAGAGCACACGTGGTGTGTCTCTGTCCCGCTCCTGGCTCCTCTGCGCGGTGTCTCCCCCCTCTGCCCGCCCGGGGTGATATGAGGTGGGTTTTTAGTGTCTGTGCCTCCTGTCCTGGCGCTCTCTTCCCCTACGGTCCCCTTGGTTCGGGAGATGGGCGCGGGGGCGGGCAGTGGTGGCTGCGCGGTGTCCCTCCATTCTGCCCCGGGAACCCGTGGCTGCCCGCCGGGGGAGGGGGGACGGCAGTTTGTACCTTTGCGTCCCGGCGCTCCTATCCACCCCCCCCCCCCACGTGGTGCAGGGGTGGGTGCAGGGGGAGGCGGGGAGCCGCCTGCTCGTGACTGCCTCTGTCTGTACTCCAGTGTGTGTGTACCTGTGTCTGTGTGTGTGTGTGTCTGTGTGTGTGTGTGTGTACCAGTGTCTGTGTGTGTGTCTGTGTGTGTGTGTGTGTACCAGTGTCTGTGTGTGTGTCTGTGTGTGTGTGTGTGTGTGTGTGTGTGTGTGTGTACCAGTGTGTGTGTGTGTGTGTACCAGTGTGTGTTTGTGTGTGCATGTGTGTGTGTGTGTGTGTGTGTGTGTGTGTGTACTAGTGTCTGTGTGTGTGTACCAGTGTCTGTGTGTGTGTGATAAAAATATGGGGTAGAGGACCCCAATCACCCGGTGCTGCAGAGCTTTGTATTAACCCACAATAATAAAATGAGTATATCTAACTGCTTTAGAACCGGGTCACTTAGTGTGAAAATGCATGCTTGAGGCTGTATGCATGAATCCCCTAGATGGCACAAGGTGGCAGAGATATGCAGAGTTGTAAGGGGGGAGTCTTGAAACCCCCCCCCTGACCTCTCCAGTCTCTCTGAACTGAATAAACCTATATGCCTGGGGCAGCTCTCATGGGGCAGCAATAGTACTCACGTATGTGTGAAACCACCGGCTCTGTGTGCTCCAGGCTGATGTGACAAGCAGAGGGAGTGTACCTGTTCCGGTGAGGAGAGGCAATTCAGCGGGCACCACGAGGCAGAAGAAAAAAGTTGCTGAAGCTGGACTGTGCTGTATAACAAATCCTTTAATGAAGCATGATTAAAAAGAGGGGGGATGCATACCCCTGCGCCTCTAACGCGTTTCACCCGCAAATTGGGCTTTTTCAAAGAGTACATTACCCGTGTGCAGGCCATTGATATAACGGGAGTTAACCGGATGTGACGTCATCCAGCCAATGGGCTGTGAGTATGTCGCGAGCGGCATGATGGGATGCCAAGCTCACTGCCTGACGGCGCCAACACGGAGTGAACCGGAAGTGACGTCATCCAGCCAATGAGCTTATGGCCTGCCGCAAGCTGCATGATGGGATACTGAGTCCAGGCTGGATGACAATCACGCGGCACCCCCGGGCATCAGTGTCATGCGCAGTTGGGACTGGGTGGTTAAAAACAAAGTTGAAAGGAACATTTAAGCAATCTACGTATCAAATATGGTATAACAATGCAATACATAATGTTAATAAAGTACAAAAGATTTGAAAACATACATTCCATAGAATATATGTGTATATTGTTGTAGAAAGCAAAATAATGCAATATTAATTAAAAATAAAAACAAGTAATGGCAAAAGGTAATGGGCATTTCCAATATCTGATTATTAATATTCTGATGGTATTAAAACATACAGTTAGTACATTTGTATTATAATTAGTACAGTTTGTTAGTATCATTGTTCAATCAAATATTAATCAATTACAATTAAAGAATTTAAAGATATAATGACATCAATGCGATCCTATAGTATAACTAGACTAACGAAACATTACATGCTTCAGCATAATATTGATCATC
The DNA here is from genome assembly GCF_040206685.1 of Ascaphus truei. Lineage (NCBI taxonomy): Eukaryota > Metazoa > Chordata > Amphibia > Anura > Ascaphidae > Ascaphus > Ascaphus truei. The sequence goes on along the minus strand of NC_134501.1, from coordinate 29,278,119 downwards.
AAATTCATCATTGTAAATAATAAAATGCACCAGTGTGAACATTGCAGATCTCATATAAGAAGTAGAAGGATGGAGGGAGGAAAATGGGGGAAAGAGAGGGATAGGTGGAAAGAGGGAGGGGCGAAAAGGGAGGGAAAAAGGAGAGAGGGAAGGGGTGGAGGAAAGGGAATGGAATATAGGGGGGAAGGAGAAAGAGAGGGAAGAGGGGAGAAGAAAGAGAAAAAAGAGAAAAAGAAGGGGGAAAAGGACATGGGGAAGGGGAAGGGAGAGGAGGAGGGGGAGGGGGGAGAGGGGGAGGGGGAGAGGGGAAGGGGGGGAGGGGGAGGGGGAGAGGGGAAGGGAAGGGGAAAGGGAAGGGGGGGGAGGGAAAAGGGGAAAAAAGGGGGAAAAGGGAGGGGGGGGAGATGAAGATGGAGAACATTGAATAAGTATGTTGTCAAAATATATTGTAATCATATATAAACATATGGACTCGAGTAAGTGAGCAAAAACATGCTGATGAGTAACTCTTCATTGGTCACGAAGTCCAAGGACTAAATATAGAATATGTTAACATATCAAACGTATATTAAACATTAAACCTGGAGGTTGCATGGAGACGGGGGTAATTTAATGTATTTCTTCCCCCTAACATGTTAGTAATAGTAATTGGATGAAAGAGTGTGTTAATGGGCCACATGGGCGAACTACAAAAAATGAGACACTTGTTATACCTGGTTCCCTGTGGCGAGAGGCAAACATTCTATAAAAAGTGTTTTATTTCCCAGTCCACGTTGATACCATTTGGTGTCATGGTATCTAGTGTGAAAATCCAGAACATCTCTTTTTTATTGAGAATGTTCTGACGATCTCCACGTCGGACTGGGAGTGGAATGTATTCTAGACCACTGAAGGTAAGATGGTCTAACTTTCCTTTGGGACATTCCATAAAGTGTCGTGCCACAGGGAACCTCTGGTCTTTGTTCTTAATACTTCTAATGTGTTCCATTATTCGAAGTTTTAATGGCCGTATAGTTCGCCCTATGTAGCCCATGCCACAACCGCATGTCAAGAGATATATCACATAGTTGGTATTGCACGTGATAAAACTCCTCAGTTTGATTTTGTTTTTGTTTATCTTTGACTGAATTGTTTTGATTGGTTTTGCATAAGCACAGACTTTGCAAAAGCCACATTTGAAGAAGCCTATCGGGGGAACAAAACCCTTGGTTTTCATATGTGGTTTTGTATACACACTTGGTGATATATAGTTAGAGATGGTCTTAGCTTTTTTAAACACAAATTTAGGTAGCTTCTCGATGTGTGGCTTAAGTTTACTGTCCAATGACAAGATGTTCCAGTGTTTAGATATAATGGACCGGATGTTATTTGATTGGCGGCTATGTTGTGTGATGAAATAGAGGGGCATTGGTTCTTTTTTACAATCTATTTTAATCTTTTTCTTCAACAACTTAGTGCGTGGAATCTGACACGCATATTCAAAAGCCTCCTGTAAGTCCATTTTACTGTATCCCCTGTTGAAAAATCTCAAGGCCAGTTCTTTGGATTGCTCTACAAATGAATCATTTGTTGAGCAAATACGTTTCAACCTTAGGAATTGTGCCTTCGGTATGCCTTTAATTAAGGGGCGTGGGTGACCACTGTTAGCCTTAAGAAACGTATTCCTTGAATTTGGCTTTCTGTAAATGTCAGATTGAATAGATTGACATGAGTCAACAGATAAAAGTAAATCCAGATACTCGATCCTTTGTTCATGATGTGAAAAAGTAAAGTGCAAATTGTAATCATTCTTATTTAACTGGTCCACAAATTCCGTCAGGGACCTTGTGTCACCCTCCCAAATTAGAAACAGATCGTCAATAAATCTCCGATAGAAAGTGATATTTTTACGGAAAGAATTAGTGTGACTAAAAATGTGTGCGTGCTCCCAATATCCCATAAACAAATTTGCATAAGATGGTGCGAATGATGTACCCATTGCAGTACCCCATGTCTGTAAATAATAAGTGGTGTCAAAAAGAAAATAATTATGAGTGAGTAAGAATAAAATAGATTCTAAAATAAATGTAATCTGTGCTGGTGATAACAGTGATTGATTAAGAAAATATTGTGCTGCTGTAATACCTTGTGAGTGATCAATAATGGTGTAGAGGGACGTTACGTCTAAGGTGACCCATAAATAATTGGGGGACCAAGTGAATTTAGCAAGTGAATTTAATAAGTCTGTGGAATCTTGTAGGTATGACGGAAGTTTGTGGACCAGTGGTTGCAAAAAAATGTCAATGTATCTGGATAATCCATCTCCCAAAGATCCAATACTCGATATGATTGGTCGCCCTGGAGGGTCGACAAGAGATTTATGGATCTTTGGGAGATGGTGAAAAATGGGGATTACTGGATTTTGAACAGACAGGAAGCTTCTTTCTTTCTCGCTTAACACTTGTAAAATAACTCCAAAGTCAAGAATATTGTTTAACTGTTTTGCAAAAACATCAGTGGGATCAGATTTGAGGGTTTTATATGACTTTATGTCGTGTAGTTGTTTTAATGCTTCTAATCGATATTTGGCATTACTTTGCACAACGATTGCACCCCCCTTGTCGGCATTTTTTATGACCAAGTTTTTGTTGGTCATCAAGCTTCGAATACTTAGCTTGTCATCTTTGGACATATGATTGCCGACATGGGGGGTGAATTTGTACCCTTTTTCCAATAACAATAAGTCTCTCTCGACCAGTTTCTCAAATGTGGCTATGTGTGGGCCTTTTACGTGTGAGGGATAGAAGGTTGAGCGTGTCTTCAAGCCTGAGTCTCTAGAACCTACCAGGAAGGAGGTTACAGATGTAGCCTCCTCCTCTGTAGTCTGTTCGTCTAGAAGACTGTTCATGTCCTGAAGGGTGCATAACTCAGTGAACGATGTTAAACCGTCATTTGTTGACTCAAGGTCCTGAAATATAACGGGGATGGAATTAGTTACATCATCATTTATAATAGCATCATCTTTATGAAAAAACTTCTTCAATACTAATTTTCTAATAAAACATTGTAAATCTATTATGGTATTGAACAATTTGAAGTTTTCAAGAGGAGCAAAATTTAGTCCCTTGTTGAGTAAAGACAGTTCATTCACAGAGAGGGGTACCCCGGAGATGTTAATAACATTATTTTCTGGGCTCAGGTGTACTTTTTCCTTTTTGAGACTGCGCCCTCTTCCCTTGGAACGCCTAGTCCTTGGTCGTTTTTTGACTGGGAAAACAATGATGGTGCAGGTCTTTGCTCACTTTTAGATCCCTGTCCATATTCTGAGTCATGGTCACTGCTATATTCACTCTGATTAGATGTGTGTCTGGTGGAAAAAGACACTCCATGTGACCGGTAATCACTGTCAGAGGCGTCTGAGAAACTTGATTGGTCTCCTGTTCTCTTTTTAAGTATAGAGGGTTTGGATGTAGATTTCTCTTTGGGACCTTGTACATGTTGTTGATTCCTTTGATTAGGTTTTTTGGTTTTATTGGGAGCATTGGGATTCCTTGTTGGACGAGGGGTTTTTTGCCAGATGTATATTTGGCCACGCTCATAGTCCAGGCGATCCCTATCAAATTTAATTTGTTTTTTCTCCATAATTTCTTTATCAAGTTTGGAAATATTTTGGTATAAAAGATTATCATTTGTAACAAAGTTTGGCATATCTTCAAACTTGTCCAGTTGATCTTGGAGTTTTTTGATGTTTTCTACCAACAAATTTTTTTCAGCTGTTTTGGTTTGTATGATAAGCTCCATTAGCTGTATAGAGCATGAATCTAATATTTTGGTCCACTTTTCTTCAAACCCTCTACTAATGAAACCAAATGATGGTGTTTTCTTTATCCTTAACCCTCTAGGAATACGTTTGGTTAACACATAATTTTCCAGAGATGTTATCTCCCACCAAAGCTTAATTTTCTGGCTTAACAGCTTTTCTAGTGTCACAAAGTATAGTGATAAGTTCATTTTGTCATCACATTCCCTTTCCTTTACCCCTTCCCTCTCTCCTTTTTCCCTCCCTGTATGTTTTCAAATCTTTTGTACTTTATTAACATTATGTATTGCATTGTTATACCATATTTGATACGTAGATTGCTTAAATGTTCCTTTCAACTTTGTTTTTAACCACCCAGTCCCAACTGCGCATGACACTGATGCCCGGGGGTGCCGCGTGATTGTCATCCAGCCTGGACTCAGTATCCCATCATGCAGCTTACGGCAGGCCATAAGCTCATTGGCTGGATGACGTCACTTCCGGTTCACTCCGTGTTGGCGCCGTCAGGCAGTGAGCTTGGCATCCCATCATGCCGCTCGCGACATACTCACAGCCCATTGGCTGGATGACGTCACATCCGGTTAACTCCCGTTATATCAATGGCCTGCACACGGGTAATGTACTCTTTGAAAAAGCCCAATTTGCGGGTGAAACGCGTTAGAGGCGCAGGGGTATGCATCCCCCCTCTTTTTAATCATGCTTCATTAAAGGATTTGTTATACAGCACAGTCCAGCTTCAGCAACTTTTTTCTTCTGCCTCGTGGTGCCCGCTGAATTGCCTCTCCTCACCGGAACAGGTACACTCCCTCTGTGTGTGTGTGCGTGTGTGTGTACCAGTGTCTGTTTGTGTGTGTGTGTACCAGTGTCTGTGTGTGTGTGTGTGTGAGTGTACCAGTGTCTCTCTGTGTGTGTGTGTGTGTGTGTGTGTGTGTGTGTGTGTGTGTGTGTGTGTGTGTGTGTGTGTGTGTGTGTGTGTGTGTGTGTGTGTGTGTGTGTGTGTGTGTGTGTGTGTACTACTGTGTGTGTGTGTGTGTGTGTACCTGTGTGTGTGTGTGTGTACCAATGTGTGTGTGTGTACCAGTGTGTGTGTGTGTGTGTACCAGTGTCTGTGTGTGTGTGTGTGTGTGTGTACCAGTGTGTGTGTGTGTGTGTGTGTGTGTGTGTGTGTGTGTGTGTGTGTGTGTGTGTGTGTGTGTGTGTGTGTGTGTGTGTGTACCAGTGTGTGTGTGTGTGTGTACCAGTGTGTGTGTACCAGTCTGTGTGTACCAGTGTGTGTGTGTGTGTGTACCAGTGTGTGTGTGTGTGTGTACCAGTGTGTGTGTACCAGTGTGTGTGTGTGTGTGTGTGTGTGTACCAGTGTGTGTGTGTGTGTGTGTGTACCAGTGTGTGTGTGTGTGTGTGTGTACCAGTGTGTGTGTGTGTACCAGTGTGTGTGTACCAGTGTGTGTGTTTGTGTGTGTGTGTACCAGTGTGTGTGTGTGTGTGTACCAGTGTGTGTGTGTGTGTGTGTGTGTGTACCAGTATGTGTGTGTACCAGTGTGTGTGTGTGTGTGTGTGTGTGTGTGTGTGTGTGTTGTGTGTGTGTGTGTGTGTGTGTGTGTGTGTGTGTGTGTGTGTGTGTGTGTGTACCAGTGTGTGTGTGTGTACCAGTGTGTGTGTGTGTGTGTGTGTGTACCAGTGTGTGTGTGTGTGTACCAGTGTGTGTGTGTACCAGTGTGTGTGTGTACCAGTGTGTGTGTGTACCAGTGTGTGTGTGTGTGTGTGTGTGTACCAGGGTGTGTGTGTGTACCAAGGTGTGTGTGTATGTACCAGTGTGTGTGTGTGTGTACCAGTGTGTACCAGTGTGTGTGTGTACCAGTGTGTGTGTGTGTGTACCAGGGTGTGTGTGTGTACCAGGGTGTGTGTGTGTGTGTACCAGGGTGTGTGTGTGTGTGTACCAGGGTGTGTGTGTGTACCAGTGTGTGTGTACCCGTGTGTGTGTCTCTCTCTCCGCCTCTCTCTCTCCGCCTCTCTCTCTCCGCCTCTATCTCTCCGCCTCTGTCTCCGCCTCTCTCACCCTCTCTCTCTCACCCTCTCTCTCTCTCACCCTCTCTCTCTCTCACCCTCTCTCTCTCACCCTCTCTCTCTCTCACCCTCTCTGTCTCTCTCACCCTCTCTGTCTCTCTCACCCTCTCTGTCTCTCTCACCCTCTCTGTCTCTCTCACCCTCTCTGTCTCTCTCACCCTCTGTCTCCCTCTCTGTCTCTCTCTCCCTCTCTGTCTCTCTCTCCCTCTCTGTCTCTCTCACCCTCTCTCACCCTCTGACCCTCTCACACCCTCTCTCTCACCCTCTCTGTCTCTCTCACCCTCTCTGTCTCTCTCACCCTCTCTGTCTCTCTCACCCTCTCTGTCTCTCTCACCCTCTCTGTCTCTCTCACCCTCTCTGTCTCTCTCACCCTCTCTGTCTCTCTCACCCTCTCTGTTTCTCTCACCCTCTCTCACCCTCTCTCTCGCTGTCTCTCTCACCCTCTCTCACCCTACCTGTCTTATCTTAACTGCCGTATACCTACACCGAAGTAACCTACCCTTCTTTCTTCCAGATCTGACTCAAGTTTCACACGGGAGACCTCGGAAGACAGGTAGGGAACACCTCCCCTCCAGTATAGTACCTTCAGGGACTGCGGATCAGATAAGATCCCAGGCGGGATTGCTGCTTTAGAAATTGTGAAGAGGGGGCATCCTGACACTGGTTAAGGGGTTCAGAATCATTCACATCTGGGTTTTTTTTGTTCGATTAGTGAGGTCAACACACACACACACACACACAACTATGTAACAAGGACTAATGATAGTAAGTATAAGTGTACTACAATAAATAAACTGTTATGTAAAAAAAAAAAAAATGTCCCGGTTTTTCATTTTCAAAATCTGGTCACCCTAGGGCAGGAGGGGGAGGAGATCAGGGGAAGGGTCTAACCCAGCGCTGCCTTCCGACCCTCTAACCCGCGTTAACCCAATCAGGGAGGGGGATTATTTATTTATTTAAAAAAAAAAAATTGGCGTGAGCAGGGGAATTCATAGAGCTGCAGCAACGGCTCGCCAGCGGCCTAAATCCACTCGCCACGGGCGTGTAGTTATAATTAATTGTCGAACACTGATTATATATATATTGTGATGCCGGCACCACATTGCAGTCTCTTTTGTCCCAAATGAGGCAGGAAACACTGTACTTTCTAAGCAGGGGTTTATTTACAGGGATAAATAATATGAATAGGCCCACCGTCCCTTTGAGAAAAACCAAATAATAAAATCAAATCCTATTTCCATTAGGAAAGCTAACTACACATTTCAGCAGCAACCCTTACTAATCCGGATGGATAGCTAAGCTCATTCCACCCCAAACAGATATTATTGCTAAGCACATAAAATTTCTGTATATCTCAAATAAGGGTTTGGCGTATCTGTAAGTCCAGCCGGCGATGTCACTGCTTCAGCACAGCTCTCTTGCAGTGTCTCTCAGACTTCTTTTGAATAACTTCAGGTGAACAGCCAAGCCAGAGAGGATTAACTCTATGAGAGCTGCAAAGTCATATAACTGCCCTATTCAGCCCCTAGAGGACAGCGATGGCACCACTAAATATATATATATATATATATATATATAACAAAAGCAGCAGCCAGCACTCCAAGCAACAAATGTAAAGTCAAGGTGCATGCTCCATAGAAATCAATATAGAAACCCTGTCTTCCCATAAGAGAAGGCACAAAAGCAGCAACACTCAGATAAAGCAAAAAGACATGTATTAGCAGTTACAAAACAGCACACTATAAACCCAACGTTTCGGTCCTAGGCAGGACCTTCCTCAGGGCACCCCCTGCTAATACATGTCTTTTTGCTTTATCTGAGTGTTGCTGCTTTTGTGCCTTCTCTTATGGGAAGACAGGGTTTATATATATATATATATATATATATATATATATATATATATATATATATACATACATACATATACACATATACACATATACATACATACCCCGGTTTAAGGACACTCACTTTAAGTACACTCGCGAGTAAGTACATATCGCCCAATAGGCAAACGGCAGCTCACGCATGCGCCTGTCAGCACGTCCAGAACAGCAGTACCGGCTCCCTACCTGTACCAAAGCTGTGCGCAAGCGGGGAGACTATAGAGCCTGTTACACATGCGTTATTTACATCAGTTATGCACGTGTAGCCCTTTTTGTGAACCCCTGCACAAAGAACTACTAATGCTTTGTTTTACCTGTGGCTCCAGGAGCTCTAAGCCTCCGCTGTTGGGGAGCCTGGGGTCTTACCTTCTCTTATCATGGTGCAGCGCCTCCACTTACCCAGGATCCCCATTGTAGAGAATCTACCCTGAGTAAGAAACATAACAACTGTATTGTGCAACAAGCAACCTTTTACTATGATACTAACTAAGACGATAATGCAGCATTCACATAACATGCATAGAACCCTTTCACTTTATAATCAAACATTACACACTGTGGCTCAGCCACACCTTTATAGGATTAATGTCCTGTACACAGGTGGCTCTGCCACTCTCCCAAGGAGTATGTCCTGCAACTAGTAGTTGTAGTGAATAGTTTACTGGCACACTAGTGCCCCAATTAGTTAGTGGAAGGCGGGATCAGCGCCTGGTGACCGGTGTAGGTGCACTTGATGACTAACAATACCTCCCGGTCACTGCGGTGACCACACCACTTCACAAAGGGTCCGTAGTGTTGCTCCAGCCTTGCGCCGACACTCTGCTCTGCTGCGCGGTCTGTTCTCCAGACCAAGATGGCGTCCGCAACTCTTGCAAATGTAACCAGCACTAATGGGATGCTTCCCTAAATGTTACGGCCGTCCCTACAAAAGCGGCACCCTACGGTGACAGGGGTTATGCTCCTGGGGGCTGGGGAATGTATCTGTCCTAAGCGGAAGGGTCACTGACCCTCCGCTCGCACACACAAGGTTCCGCCACCTTCCTCCTTCTCCTCTCTCACTCGTGTGTCCGCCCACACGCTTCCTGTCTCTTCCCTATCCAGAGTCTCACACCCACACACATCACACATATATATATATACACACACACCACACATATATACATATATATATATATATATATATATATATATATATATATACACCACACATACACCACACATACACCACACACACACACACACACACACACTCACCACATACATATATATATATATATATATATATATATATATATATATATATATACACCACACACACACACACACACACACACACCACACATATATACATATATACACACACACACACCCTGCAGCCCGTTTTACACACACACACACACACACACACACACACACACACACACACACACACACACACACACACACACACACACACACACACACACACACACACACACACACACACACACACACACACACACACACACACACACACACACACACTGCTGTCTGGTGGCTTTGTAGTTGCAATGCCGGGCACTGAAGTTGCAATGCCGGGCAGGCTGCAGTCCCATTGGATGGGAGCGGTCACGTGACCGCTCCTCTGCTTCCCCTCAGAGGTTTTTTTTTTTTATTTTTTTTTAAATGAGCTAGCAGCCCTTGTTTCCCGCTGCTGGCGGCCCTGATCGCGGCGCCCCTCTAGCCAAGCCGCGGCGCACCAGGGCGCCGCGGCGCACAGTTTGGGAAACACTGTATTAGGGCATTGGTGTTGGACGCAGGCCAATGAGAGGTGTGCGGGGGCGGGCATTGGACGCAGGCCAATGAGAGTCAGTGAGGGGTGGGACGCAGGCCAATGAGAGGTGTGCGGGGGCGGGCATTGGACGCAGGCCAATGTGAGTCAGTGAGGGGTGGGACGCAGGCCAATGAGAGGTGTGCGGGGGCGGCCATTGGACGCAGGCCAATGAGAGTCAGTGAGGGGTGGGACAGTGTGGCATTGGTGTTGGACGTAGGCCAATGAGAGGTGTGCAGGGGCGGGCATGGCCTGAGCCGGAGTGACAGGGCCAAGGTCCAATGCGATTGACCCTTGGGATGCAGACATACAGTGATTTCACAAATATATAGTAGATATATATATATATATATATATATATATATATATATATATTTATATATATTTATATATATATTATATACAGTGCTTGACAAATCACCCAAAAATCTACTCGCCGAACCAAAAAATCTACTCGCCACCTAGTTCCACCCACAACCCCAACCCCGCCCCTAGTCTCACTTTAAAAAAAATACATAAATAAAATAAATTCCTAGTAAGAACATTCGTTTTTGACATACGTTTATTTATTGTATTACATTATACTACAATTAGTCCTTGTTACGTGTGTGTGTGTGTGTGTGTGTGTGTGTGTGTGTGTGTGTGTGTGTGTGTGTGTGTGTGTGTGTGTGTGTGTGTGTGTGTGTGTGTGTGTGTGTGTGTGTGTGTGTGTGTGTGTGTGTGTGTGTGTGTGTGTGTGTAAATGTCGGATCTAGAAAAAAAAGTCAGATGTGAATTACTCGTTTCCTGAACCCCATAACTAGTGTCTGGATGCCCCCACTTCCCAATATTTAAAGCAGCAATCCCGCCTGGGATCTTACCTGATCTGCAGTCCCTCAATGTCCAGGTACCCTCATTCCCGCAATGTTATACATTGGAAGGGAGGTGTTCCCTACCTGTCTTCTGGGTTAGGGGGGGTTCCGATGTCTTCCGTGTGAAGCTTGAGTCAGATCTTGAAAAAGGCAGTATAGGTTATTTCGGTGTAGTATAGGACAGTTAAGATATACAGGGTAAATAAGATATCCAGATCCAGAGTGTGAGACAGAGAGAGTGTGGGTGAGAGACAGAGAGAGTGTGGGTGAGAGACAGAGAGAGTGTGGGTGAGAGACAGAGAGAGTGTGGGTGAGAGACAGAGAGAGTGTGGGTGAGAGACAGAGAGAGTGTGGGTGAGAGAGAGAGAGTGTGGGTGAGAGAGAGAGAGAGGGTGAGAGAGAGACAGAGAGAGGGTGAGAGAGAGAGACAGAGAGAGGGTGAGAGAGAGAGACAGAGAGAGGGTGAGAGAGACGGAGAGAGAGGGTGAGAGACAGAGAGAGAGGGTGAGAGACAGAGAGAGAGGGTGAGAGACAGAGAGTGAGAGACTGAGAGAGGGTGAGAGACTGAGAGAGGGTGAGACAGAGAGAGAGAGAGGGTGAGACAGAGAGAGAGAGGGTGAGACAGAGAGAGAGAGGGTGAGACAGAGAGAGAGAGGGTGAGACAGAGAGAGGGTGAGAGAGAGTCAGAGTGACAGAGAGAGGGTTAGAGAGAGTTAGAGAGACAGAGAGAGGGTGAGAGAGAGGGAGGGTCATGAGATGGGTGACTGGGTGATGGTGACTGACTTTGAGCAGGTGACGGTGACGTGACTTTGGGTGGACAGGTGACGGTGGGTGTGGGTGGGTGGGCACGCACACACACACGCACACACGCACACGCACACGCACACACACGCACACACACAGTCTCACACACACACAGTCTCACACACACACACAGTCTCACATACACACACACACACTCACCCGCAAGGCAGGGGGCCCTCCGCATTGCAGGGGAGGGGAGTCGCCCATGGTAGCGGGGGCTGGACGCACAGCAGCGGGCCCTCCGCACAGTAGGAGGGGGGTCTCACATGGTAGCGGGGGCTGGCCACACAGCAGCGGGCCCTCCGCACGGTAGGGGGGGGTCTCAGATGGTAGCGGGGGCTGTCCGCATGGCAGTGGGCCCTCCACATGGTAGGGGGGTCTCACATGGTAGCGGGGGCTGGCTGCACAGCAGCGGGCCCTCCGCACGGTAAGGGGGTCTTACATGGCAGAGGGGGGTTGCCACACGGCAGGGGGGGGGATTCGCCTCATGGCAGGGAGGCATGGAAGGAAATTGAGGCATGGCACCCACGTGCACAGCCGTGCAACACAACCCCCCCCCCTCGCCCATCTCCTGCATCCCAGGTGGTGTGCCCATGGGAGGCAAGGGAGTGCCAAGCGGCAGGAGGCAAGGGAGTGGTGGGAGGCAAGGGAGTACCAAGGGAACAGTCTCTCTCCCCCCCTCCTCCTCCCTGTGGATGCAGCCATGGTGAGAGGTGCTAGCAGCTGCCACAGGGGCTAAATATAAGGTAACACACCGGAGACAAGGGGCGAGGCATGAGGGTATGAGAGACATGGAGGGGAGGCATGAGGGTATGAGAGACATGGAGGGGAGGTATGAGAGACATTGTGGGGGAGGCATGAGGGTATGAGAGACATGGAGGGGAGGTATGAGAGACACGGAGGGGAGGCATGAGGGTATGAGAGACATGGAGGGGAGGCATGAGGGTATGAGAGACATGGGGGGAGGCATGAGAGAGTACTTACCGGTACCTCTGTGCAGAAAAGGTGTCGGACACCACAGGGCAGCAAGCGGGGATCGGGGTCAGGGTAGGGTGACCACCCGTCCCCCTTTTGCCGGGACAGTCCCGGTTTTTCGAGAGCTGTCCCGGTTTCCTGTGTGTCCCGGAAATGTCCCGGTTTTTCCTCCATGTGTTCCCGTTTTATTTTTTTAGCATCGCCGGCGGTGCGCTAGTAATTAGCTGCGGTGCGCTGTGCGCGAGTCTGCGGCGGCGCGGAGGAGACTGCAGCAGCCCGGCTGGTAAGTTTTTTTAATGCCGCCCGCTCCCCCCCCCGCCCCCCCGCAGTTTCCTACCTTGTTGGCCAATCCCCTGCGTCCCGGCATTAAGCCCTGCCCCCCGGCATCATCCTTCACCAAGGCCCGGCAAGTGGGAATGGATGGAAGGAAGGGTGCCGTAGGGGCGGGGCGCAGGACCAGCATGCCTGGGGGCGGGGCTTCCGCTTCCTGCGGCAGAGCACACGTGGTGTGTCTCTGTCCCGCTCCTGGCTCCTCTGCGCGGTGTCTCCCCCCTCTGCCCGCCCGGGGTGATATGAGGTGGGTTTTTAGTGTCTGTGCCTCCTGTCCTGGCGCTCTCTTCCCCTACGGTCCCCTTGGTTCGGGAGATGGGCGCGGGGGCGGGCAGTGGTGGCTGCGCGGTGTCCCTCCATTCTGCCCCGGGAACCCGTGGCTGCCCGCCGGGGGAGGGGGGACGGCAGTTTGTACCTTTGCGTCCCGGCGCTCCTATCCACCCCCCCCCCCCACGTGGTGCAGGGGTGGGTGCAGGGGGAGGCGGGGAGCCGCCTGCTCGTGACTGCCTCTGTCTGTACTCCAGTGTGTGTGTACCTGTGTCTGTGTGTGTGTGTGTCTGTGTGTGTGTGTGTGTGTACCAGTGTCTGTGTGTGTGTCTGTGTGTGTGTGTGTGTACCAGTGTCTGTGTGTGTGTCTGTGTGTGTGTGTGTGTGTGTGTACCAGTGTGTGTGTGTGTGTGTACCAGTGTGTGTTTGTGTGTGCATGTGTGTGTGTGTGTGTGTGTGTGTGTGTACTAGTGTCTGTGTGTGTGTACCAGTGTCTGTGTGTGTGTGATAAAAATATGGGGTAGAGGACCCCAATCACCCGGTGCTGCAGAGCTTTGTATTAACCCACAATAATAAAATGAGTATATCTAACTGCTTTAGAACCGGGTCACTTAGTGTGAAAATGCATGCTTGAGGCTGTATGCATGAATCCCCTAGATGGCACAAGGTGGCAGAGATATGCAGAGTTGTAAGGGGGGAGTCTTGAAACCCCCCCCCTGACCTCTCCAGTCTCTCTGAACTGAATAAACCTATATGCCTGGGGCAGCTCTCATGGGGCAGCAATAGTACTCACGTATGTGTGAAACCACCGGCTCTGTGTGCTCCAGGCTGATGTGACAAGCAGAGGGAGTGTACCTGTTCCGGTGAGGAGAGGCAATTCAGCGGGCACCACGAGGCAGAAGAAAAAAGTTGCTGAAGCTGGACTGTGCTGTATAACAAATCCTTTAATGAAGCATGATTAAAAAGAGGGGGGATGCATACCCCTGCGCCTCTAACGCGTTTCACCCGCAAATTGGGCTTTTTCAAAGAGTACATTACCCGTGTGCAGGCCATTGATATAACGGGAGTTAACCGGATGTGACGTCATCCAGCCAATGGGCTGTGAGTATGTCGCGAGCGGCATGATGGGATGCCAAGCTCACTGCCTGACGGCGCCAACACGGAGTGAACCGGAAGTGACGTCATCCAGCCAATGAGCTTATGGCCTGCCGCAAGCTGCATGATGGGATACTGAGTCCAGGCTGGATGACAATCACGCGGCACCCCCGGGCATCAGTGTCATGCGCAGTTGGGACTGGGTGGTTAAAAACAAAGTTGAAAGGAACATTTAAGCAATCTACGTATCAAATATGGTATAACAATGCAATACATAATGTTAATAAAGTACAAAAGATTTGAAAACATACATTCCATAGAATATATGTGTATATTGTTGTAGAAAGCAAAATAATGCAATATTAATTAAAAATAAAAACAAGTAATGGCAAAAGGTAATGGGCATTTCCAATATCTGATTATTAATATTCTGATGGTATTAAAACATACAGTTAGTACATTTGTATTATAATTAGTACAGTTTGTTAGTATCATTGTTCAATCAAATATTAATCAATTACAATTAAAGAATTTAAAGATATAATGACATCAATGCGATCCTATAGTATAACTAGACTAACGAAACATTACATGCTTCAGCATAATATTGATCATCAAATTCATCATTGTAAATAATAAAATGCACCAGTGTGAACATTGCAGATCTCATATAAGAAGTAGAAGGATGGAGGGAGGAAAATGGGGGAAAGAGAGGGATAGGTGGAAAGAGGGAGGGGCGAAAAGGGAGGGAAAAAGGAGAGAGGGAAGGGGTGGAGGAAAGGGAATGGAATATAGGGGGGAAGGAGAAAGAGAGGGAAGAGGGGAGAAGAAAGAGAAAAAAGAGAAAAAGAAGGGGGAAAAGGACATGGGGAAGGGGAAGGGAGAGGAGGAGGGGGAGGGGGGATAGGGGGAGGGGGAGAGGGGAAGGGGGGGGAGGGGGAGGGGGAGAGGGGAAGGGAAGGGGAAAGGGAAGGGGGGGAGGGAAAAGGGGAAAAAAGGGGGAAAAGGGAGGGGGGGGAGATGAAGATGGAGAACATTGAATAAGTATGTTGTCAAAATATATTGTAATCATATATAAACATATGGACTCGAGTAAGTGAGCAAAAACATGCTGATGAGTAACTCTTCATTGGTCACGAAGTCCAAGGACTAAATATAGAATATGTTAACATATCAAACGTATATTAAACATTAAACCTGGAGGTTGCATGGAGACGGGGGTAATTTAATGTATTTCTTCCCCCTAACATGTTAGTAATAGTAATTGGATGAAAGAGTGTGTTAATGGGCCACATGGGCGAACTACAAAAAATGAGACACTTGTTATACCTGGTTCCCTGTGGCGAGAGGCAAACATTCTATAAAAAGTGTTTTATTTCCCAGTCCACGTTGATACCATTTGGTGTCATGGTATCTAGTGTGAAAATCCAGAACATCTCTTTTTTATTGAGAATGTTCTGACGATCTCCACGTCGGACTGGGAGTGGAATGTATTCTAGACCACTGAAGGTAAGATGGTCTAACTTTCCTTTGGGACATTCCATAAAGTGTCGTGCCACAGGGAACCTCTGGTCTTTGTTCTTAATACTTCTAATGTGTTCCATTATTCGAAGTTTTAATGGCCGTATAGTTCGCCCTATGTAGCCCATGCCACAACCGCATGTCAAGAGATATATCACATAGTTGGTATTGCACGTGATAAAACTCCTCAGTTTGATTTTGTTTTTGTTTATCTTTGACTGAATTGTTTTGATTGGTTTTGCATAAGCACAGACTTTGCAAAAGCCACATTTGAAGAAGCCTATCGGGGGAACAAAACCCTTGGTTTTCATATGTGGTTTTGTATACACACTTGGTGATATATAGTTAGAGATGGTCTTAGCTTTTTTAAACACAAATTTAGGTAGCTTCTCGATGTGTGGCTTAAGTTTACTGTCCAATGACAAGATGTTCCAGTGTTTAGATATAATGGACCGGATGTTATTTGATTGGCGGCTATGTTGTGTGATGAAATAGAGGGGCATTGGTTCTTTTTTACAATCTATTTTAATCTTTTTCTTCAACAACTTAGTGCGTGGAATCTGACACGCATATTCAAAAGCCTCCTGTAAGTCCATTTTACTGTATCCCCTGTTGAAAAATCTCAAGGCCAGTTCTTTGGATTGCTCTACAAATGAATCATTTGTTGAGCAAATACGTTTCAACCTTAGGAATTGTGCCTTCGGTATGCCTTTAATTAAGGGGCGTGGGTGACCACTGTTAGCCTTAAGAAACGTATTCCTTGAATTTGGCTTTCTGTAAATGTCAGATTGAATAGATTGACATGAGTCAACAGATAAAAGTAAATCCAGATACTCGATCCTTTGTTCATGATGTGAAAAAGTAAAGTGCAAATTGTAATCATTCTTATTTAACTGGTCCACAAATTCCGTCAGGGACCTTGTGTCACCCTCCCAAATTAGAAACAGATCGTCAATAAATCTCCGATAGAAAGTGATATTTTTACGGAAAGAATTAGTGTGACTAAAAATGTGTGCGTGCTCCCAATATCCCATAAACAAATTTGCATAAGATGGTGCGAATGATGTACCCATTGCAGTACCCCATGTCTGTAAATAATAAGTGGTGTCAAAAAGAAAATAATTATGAGTGAGTAAGAATAAAATAGATTCTAAAATAAATGTAATCTGTGCTGGTGATAACAGTGATTGATTAAGAAAATATTGTGCTGCTGTAATACCTTGTGAGTGATCAATAATGGTGTAGAGGGACGTTACGTCTAAGGTGACCCATAAATAATTGGGGGACCAAGTGAATTTAGCAAGTGAATTTAATAAGTCTGTGGAATCTTGTAGGTATGACGGAAGTTTGTGGACCAGTGGTTGCAAAAAAATGTCAATGTATCTGGATAATCCATCTCCCAAAGATCCAATACTCGATATGATTGGTCGCCCTGGAGGGTCGACAAGAGATTTATGGATCTTTGGGAGATGGTGAAAAATGGGGATTACTGGATTTTGAACAGACAGGAAGCTTCTTTCTTTCTCGCTTAACACTTGTAAAATAACTCCAAAGTCAAGAATATTGTTTAACTGTTTTGCAAAAACATCAGTGGGATCAGATTTGAGGGTTTTATATGACTTTATGTCGTGTAGTTGTTTTAATGCTTCTAATCGATATTTGGCATTACTTTGCACAACGATTGCACCCCCCTTGTCGGCATTTTTTATGACCAAGTTTTTGTTGGTCATCAAGCTTCGAATACTTAGCTTGTCATCTTTGGACATATGATTGCCGACATGGGGGGTGAATTTGTACCCTTTTTCCAATAACAATAAGTCTCTCTCGACCAGTTTCTCAAATGTGGCTATGTGTGGGCCTTTTACGTGTGAGGGATAGAAGGTTGAGCGTGTCTTCAAGCCTGAGTCTCTAGAACCTACCAGGAAGGAGGTTACAGATGTAGCCTCCTCATCTGTAGTCTGTTCGTCTAGAAGACTGTTCATGTCCTGAAGGGTGCATAACTCAGTGAACGATGTTAAACCGTCATTTGTTGACTCAAGGTCCTGAAATATAACGGGGATGGAATTAGTTACATCATCATTTATAATAGCATCATCTTTATGAAAAAACTTCTTCAATACTAATTTTCTAATAAAACATTGTAAATCTATTATGGTATTGAACAATTTGAAGTTTTCAAGAGGAGCAAAATTTAGTCCCTTGTTGAGTAAAGACAGTTCATTCACAGAGAGGGGTACCCCGGAGATGTTAATAACATTATTTTCTGGGCTCAGGTGTACTTTTTCCTTTTTGAGACTGCGCCCTCTTCCCTTGGAACGCCTAGTCCTTGGTCGTTTTTTGACTGGGAAAACAATGATGGTGCAGGTCTTTGCTCACTTTTAGATCCCTGTCCATATTCTGAGTCATGGTCACTGCTATATTCACTCTGATTAGATGTGTGTCTGGTGGAAAAAGACACTCCATGTGACCGGTAATCACTGTCAGAGGCGTCTGAGAAACTTGATTGGTCTCCTGTTCTCTTTTTAAGTATAGAGGGTTTGGATGTAGATTTCTCTTTGGGACCTTGTACATGTTGTTGATTCCTTTGATTAGGTTTTTTGGTTTTATTGGGAGCATTGGGATTCCTTGTTGGACGAGGGTTTTTTTGCCAGATGTATATTTGGCCACGCTCATAGTCCAGGCGATCCCTATCAAATTTAATTTGTTTTTTCTCCATAATTTCTTTATCAAGTTTGGAAATATTTTGGTATAAAAGATTATCATTTGTAACAAAGTTTGGCATATCTTCAAACTTGTCCAGTTGATCTTGGAGTTTTTTGATGTTTTCTACCAACAAATTTTTTTCAGCTGTTTTGGTTTGTATGATAAGCTCCATTAGCTGTATAGAGCATGAATCTAATATTTTGGTCCACTTTTCTTCAAACCCTCTACTAATGAAACCAAATGATGGTGTTTTCTTTATCCTTAACCCTCTAGGAATACGTTTGGTTAACACATAATTTTCCAGAGATGTTATCTCCCACCAAAGCTTAATTTTCTGGCTTAACAGCTTTTCTAGTGTCACAAAGTATAGTGATAAGTTCATTTTGTCATCACATTCCCTTTCCTTTACCCCTTCCCTCTCTCCTTTTTCCCTCCCTGTATGTTTTCAAATCTTTTGTACTTTATTAACATTATGTATTGCATTGTTATACCATATTTGATACGTAGATTGCTTAAATGTTCCTTTCAACTTTGTTTTTAACCACCCAGTCCCAACTGCGCATGACACTGATGCCCGGGGGTGCCGCGTGATTGTCATCCAGCCTGGACTCAGTATCCCATCATGCAGCTTACGGCAGGCCATAAGCTCATTGGCTGGATGACGTCACTTCCGGTTCACTCCGTGTTGGCGCCGTCAGGCAGTGAGCTTGGCATCCCATCATGCCGCTCGCGACATACTCACAGCCCATTGGCTGGATGACGTCACATCCGGTTAACTCCCGTTATATCAATGGCCTGCACACGGGTAATGTACTCTTTGAAAAAGCCCAATTTGCGGGTGAAACGCGTTAGAGGCGCAGGGGTATGCATCCCCCCTCTTTTTAATCATGCTTCATTAAAGGATTTGTTATACAGCACAGTCCAGCTTCAGCAACTTTTTTCTTCTGCCTCGTGGTGCCCGCTGAATTGCCTCTCCTCACCGGAACAGGTACACTCCCTCTGTGTGTGTGTGCGTGTGTGTGTACCAGTGTCTGTTTGTGTGTGTGTGTACCAGTGTCTGTGTGTGTGTGTGTGTGAGTGTACCAGTGTCTCTCTGTGTGTGTGTGTGTGTGTGTGTGTGTGTGTGTGTGTGTGTGTGTGTGTGTGTGTGTGTGTGTGTGTGTGTGTGTGTGTGTGTGTGTGTGTGTGTGTACTACTGTGTGTGTGTGTGTGTACCTGTGTGTGTGTGTGTGTGTGTACCAATGTGTGTGTGTGTACCAGTGTGTGTGTGTGTGTGTACCAGTGTCTGTGTGTGTGTGTGTGTGTGTGTGTGTGTGTGTGTGTGTGTGTGTGTGTGTGTGTGTGTGTGTGTGTGTGTGTGTGTGTGTGTGTGTGTGTGTGTGTGTGTGTGTGTGTGTGTGTACCAGTGTGTGTGTGTGTGTGTACCAGTGTGTGTGTGTGTGTGTACCAGTGTGTGTGTACCAGTCTGTGTGTACCAGTGTGTGTGTGTGTGTGTACCAGTGTGTGTGTGTGTGTGTACCAGTGTGTGTGTACCAGTGTGTGTGTGTGTGTGTGTGTGTGTGTACCAGTGTGTGTGTGTGTGTGTGTGTGTACCAGTGTGTGTGTGTGTGTACCAGTGTGTGTGTACCAGTGTGTGTGTTTGTGTGTGTGTGTACCAGTGTGTGTGTGTGTGTGTGTACCAGTGTGTGTGTGTGTGTGTGTGTGTGTGTACCAGTGTGTGTGTGTACCAGTGTGTGTGTGTGTGTGTGTGTGTGTGTGTGTGTGTGTGTGTGTGTGTGTGTGTGTGTGTGTGTGTGTGTGTGTGTGTGTGTGTACCAGTGTGTGTGTACCAGTGTCTGTGTGTGTGTACCAGTGTGTGTGTGTGTGTGTGTGTGTGTGTACCAGTGTGTGTGTGTGTGTACCAGTGTGTGTGTGTACCAGTGTGTGTGTGTACCAGTGTGTGTGTGTACCAGTGTGTGTGTGTGTGTGTGTGTGTGTGTACCAGGGTGTGTGTGTGTACCAAGGTGTGTGTGTATGTACCAGTGTGTGTGTGTGTGTACCAGTGTGTACCAGTGTGTGTGTGTACCAGTGTGTGTGTGTGTGTACCAGGGTGTGTGTGTGTACCAGGGTGTGTGTGTGTGTGTACCAGGGTGTGTGTGTGTGTGTACCAGGGTGTGTGTGTGTACCAGTGTGTGTGTACCCGTGTGTGTGTCTCTCTCTCCGCCTCTCTCTCTCCGCCTCTCTCTCTCCGCCTCTATCTCTCCGCCTCTGTCTCCGCCTCTCTCACCCTCTCTCTCTCACCCTCTCTCTCTCTCACCCTCTCTCTCTCTCACCCTCTCTCTCTCACCCTCTCTCTCTCTCACCCTCTCTGTCTCTCTCACCCTCTCTGTCTCTCTCACCCTCTCTGTCTCTCTCACCCTCTCTGTCTCTCTCACCCTCTCTGTCTCTCTCACCCTCTGTCTCCCTCTCTGTCTCTCTCTCCCTCTCTGTCTCTCTCTCCCTCTCTGTCTCTCTCACCCTCTCTCACCCTCTGACCCTCTCACACCCTCTCTCTCACCCTCTCTGTCTCTCTCACCCTCTCTGTCTCTCTCACCCTCTCTGTCTCTCTCACCCTCTCTGTCTCTCTCACCCTCTCTGTCTCTCTCACCCTCTCTGTCTCTCTCACCCTCTCTGTCTCTCTCACCCTCTCTGTTTCTCTCACCCTCTCTCACCCTCTCTCTCGCTGTCTCTCTCACCCTCTCTCACCCTACCTGTCTTATCTTAACTGCCGTATACCTACACCGAAGTAACCTACCCTTCTTTCTTCCAGATCTGACTCAAGTTTCACACGGGAGACCTCGGAAGACAGGTAGGGAACACCTCCCCTCCAGTATAGTACCTTCAGGGACTGCGGATCAGATAAGATCCCAGGCGGGATTGCTGCTTTAGAAATTGTGAAGAGGGGGCATCCTGACACTGGTTAAGGGGTTCAGAATCATTCACATCTGGGTTTTTTTTGTTCGATTAGTGAGGTCAACACACACACACACACACACAACTATGTAACAAGGACTAATGATAGTAAGTATAAGTGTACTACAATAAATAAACTGTTATGTAAAAAAAAAAAAATGTCCCGGTTTTTCATTTTCAAAATCTGGTCACCCTAGGGCAGGAGGGGGAGGAGATCAGGGGAAGGGTCTAACCCAGCGCTGCCTTCCGACCCTCTAACCCGCGTTAACCCAATCAGGGAGGGGGATTATTTATTTATTTAAAAAAAAAAAATTGGCGTGAGCAGGGGAATTCATAGAGCTGCAGCAACGGCTCGCCAGCGGCCTAAATCCACTCGCCACGGGCGTGTAGTTATAATTAATTGTCGAACACTGATTATATATATATTGTGATGCCGGCACCACATTGCAGTCTCTTTTGTCCCAAATGAGGCAGGAAACACTGTACTTTCTAAGCAGGGGTTTATTTACAGGGATAAATAATATGAATAGGCCCACCGTCCCTTTGAGAAAAACCAAATAATAAAATCAAATCCTATTTCCATTAGGAAAGCTAACTACACATTTCAGCAGCAACCCTTACTAATCCGGATGGATAGCTAAGCTCATTCCACCCCAAACAGATATTATTGCTAAGCACATAAAATTTCTGTATATCTCAAATAAGGGTTTGGCGTATCTGTAAGTCCAGCCGGCGATGTCACTGCTTCAGCACAGCTCTCTTGCAGTGTCTCTCAGACTTCTTTTGAATAACTTCAGGTGAACAGCCAAGCCAGAGAGGATTAACTCTATGAGAGCTGCAAAGTCATATAACTGCCCTATTCAGCCCCTAGAGGACAGCGATGGCACCACTAAATATATATATATATATATATATATATATAACAAAAGCAGCAGCCAGCACTCCAAGCAACAAATGTAAAGTCAAGGTGCATGCTCCATAGAAATCAATATAGAAACCCTGTCTTCCCATAAGAGAAGGCACAAAAGCAGCAACACTCAGATAAAGCAAAAAGACATGTATTAGCAGTTACAAAACAGCACACTATAAACCCAACGTTTCGGTCCTAGGCAGGACCTTCCTCAGGGCACCCCCTGCTAATACATGTCTTTTTGCTTTATCTGAGTGTTGCTGCTTTTGTGCCTTCTCTTATGGGAAGACAGGGTTTATATATATATATATATATATATATATATATATATATATATATATATATACATACATATACACATATACACATATACATACATACCCCGGTTTAAGGACACTCACTTTAAGTACACTCGCGAGTAAGTACATATCGCCCAATAGGCAAACGGCAGCTCACGCATGCGCCTGTCAGCACGTCCAGAACAGCAATACCGGCTCCCTACCTGTACCAAAGCTGTGCGCAAGCGGGGAGACTATAGAGCCTGTTACACATGCGTTATTTACATCAGTTATGCACGTGTAGCCCTTTTTGTGAACCCCTGCACAAAGAACTACTAATGCTTTGTTTTACCTGTGGCTCCAGGAGCTCTAAGCCTCCGCTGTTGGGGAGCCTGGGGTCTTACCTTCTCTTATCATGGTGCAGCGCCTCCACTTACCCAGGATCCCCATTGTAGAGAATCTACCCTGAGTAAGAAACATAACAACTGTATTGTGCAACAAGCAACCTTTTACTATGATACTAACTAAGACGATAATGCAGCATTCACATAACATGCATAGAACCCTTTCACTTTATAATCAAACATTACACACTGTGGCTCAGCCACACCTTTATAGGATTAATGTCCTGTACACAGGTGGCTCTGCCACTCTCCCAAGGAGTATGTCCTGCAACTAGTAGTTGTAGTGAATAGTTTACTGGCACACTAGTGCCCCAATTAGTTAGTGGAAGGCGGGATCAGCGCCTGGTGACCGGTGTAGGTGCACTTGATGACTAACAATACCTCCCGGTCACTGCGGTGACCACACCACTTCACAAAGGGTCCGTAGTGTTGCTCCAGCCTTGCGCCGACACTCTGCTCTGCTGCGCGGTCTGTTCTCCAGACCAAGATGGCGTCCGCAACTCTTGCAAATGTAACCAGCACTAATGGGATGCTTCCCTAAATGTTACGGCCGTCCCTACAAAAGCGGCACCCTACGGTGACAGGGGTTATGCTCCTGGGGGCTGGGGAATGTATCTGTCCTAAGCGGAAGGGTCACTGACCCTCCGCTCGCACACACAAGGTTCCGCCACCTTCCTCCTTCTCCTCTCTCACTCGTGTGTCCGCCCACACGCTTCCTGTCTCTTCCCTATCCAGAGTCTCACACCCTATTGGTCCCCAGCCTCAGCTGACTCCTCCACAGTTCACAGTTCAGAGTTCAACCCCCAAAGTCCCTCCGGATTGGTTGCCGTTCGCGCGCTTTCCTCGCGCATGCGCAGCCTTGCTATTCACACAGTGACCTTACTGGCAAAAGAACAGTATGGCGCTTCCTGCATTAGTAACAGCGCGGAACCCACACATATATGTACACATCCTTACACACGTATATGACGATTGCAGTACAGTACATGCATCGATAAGTGGGGAAAACGTAGTGCTTCACTTTAAGTACATTTTCACTTTACATACATGCTCTGGTCCCATTGTGTACGTTAATGCGGGGTATGCCTGTATATATATATATATATATATATATATATATATATATATATATATATATATATATATATCTTTTTTAAACCATTGTATGTCCCTGTGTCTAGGGGCAATCACATTGGTCCTTTAGCCCGTCACTCCGCCTCAGGCCAATCAGATTGGTCCGTGGCCAAGACCGCCCCCGCACACCTCTCATTGGTTGCCTTGCTTAGCTGGACACAGACACACACACACCTCTCTCTCTTTGCCTGGCCCTCTGGATCCTCCCCCCATCACCCAAACCTCACCTCCTCGCCTGCTTCCCCCCCCCCTCCATCACCCCCCCTCACCCCCTTCATCACCCCCCCTCACCGGCAACTCACCGGGTGGGGGGTTTAGCGCCGCCGCCACTCCCATCACCTCACAACCCTCAGGGGCGACGCAACAGCCCTACCGCTTCCTTCCCTCCCTTCTCACAGCCTGCAAGCCTGCTTGGCTGCACACTGCGGGACATGCCGGCGGGAGGATCTGGGCAGTGGCGGCCGTGGCGGGGACACCTCTCCACGTGCCTCCCATCCACCCTGCCGCCTCCCCAAGATTCCACTATGCCCGCCGCTATCTTCAAGCCGCCTCAGCCACCGCGCGAGGTATGGGGGGGGTGGTTGGAGGGAATGGCGTCCCGCCCGCTATCTTCATGCCCCCAAAGCCGCCGCATGTGGGGGGGGGGGGGGATCCCAGCCTGAAACTAGCTTCATGCCGCCGCGGGGGGGGGGGGGTAAGATGCAGGGGGGAAATGCAGGCCTGCCCGCCCGCTATCTTAAGGCCTCTGCCTGAGGTATGGGGGCTGCAGGGGGTGGGGGTAGGGGGGAGATGTTACTAAATAACCCACCCAGTCACTAAATAACCCACCCACACAGTCAATAAATAACCCACCCAGTCACTAAATAACCCACCCAGTCACTAAATAACCCACCCAGTCGATAAATAACCCACCCACCCAGTCACTAAATAACCCACCCACCCAGTCACTAAATAACCCATACACCCACCCACACAGTCAATAAATAATCCACCCAGTCACTAAATAAAGTAACTAAATAACCCACCCACCCAGTACTAAATAACCCACCCAGTCACTAAATAATCCAACTAAAATAAAAGTCACATAAATAACCCACCAAGTCACTAACTAACTCAACCACCCACCACGTCACTAACTAACTCAACCACCCAACACGTCACTAACTAACTCAACCACCCACCCAATCTCTAACTCACATACACAAACTGATGCACACATACAATGACACACCCCCTCCCTTCCCTCTTACCCCTGCCTTCCCCCTTGCCCCTTCCTTCCCCCCCTTGCCCCTGCCTTCCCCCCCTTGCCCCTGCCTTCCCCCCCTTGCCCCTGCCTTCCCTTCCTTGCCCTGCCTTCCCCCCTGCCCCTGCCTCCCCCCTCTTGCCCCTGCCTTTCCCCCCCTTGCCCTGCCTTCCCCCCCTTGCCCCTGCCTTCCCCTCCTTGCCCTGCCTTCCCCCCTGCCCCTGCCTCCCCCCTCTTGCCCCTGCCTTTCCCCCCCTTGCCCCTGCCTTCCCCCCCTCCGTCCCCTGCCTTCCCCCCCTCTTGCCGCTGCCTTCCGCCCCTCTTGCCCCTGCCTTCCCCCTCCCCTTGACCCTGCCTTCCTCCCCCCCCTTGACCCTGCCTTCCTCCTCCCTCTTGCCCCTGCCTTCCTCCTCCCCTTGCCCCTGCCTTCCTCCTCCCCCTTGCCCCTTCCTTCCTCCTACCCCTTGTCCCTGCCTTCCTCCCCTTTCCCGCCCCTGCCTTTCACCCACCCGCCCCCCTCCCGCCCCTGCCTTTCACCCACCCCCTTCCCGCCCCTGCCTTTCACCCACCTGCCCCCCTTCCGCCCCTGCCTTTCACCCACCCTCCCCCCTCCCGCCCCTACCTTTCACCCAACCCCCTCCCGCCCCTGCCTTTCACCCACCCGCCCCCCTGCCTTTCACCCACCCCCCTCCTGCCCCTGCCTTTCACCCACCCGCCCCCACCCCCCCCTGCCTTTCACCCACCTGCCCCCTTCCCACCCCTGCCTTTCACCCACCCGCCCCCCTCCCGCCCCTGCCTTTCACCCACCCGCCCCCCTCCCGCCCCTGCCTTTCACCCACTCGTCCCCTCCCGCCCCTGCCATTCACCCACCCGCCCTCCTCCCACCCCTGCCTTTCACCCACCCGCCCCCCTCCCACCCCTGCCTTTCACCCACCTGCCCCCCTCTCGCCCCTGCCTTTCACCCACTCGCCCCCCTCCCGCCCCTGCCTTTTACCCACCCGCCCCTCTCCCGCCCCTGCCTTTCACCCGCCACCTCACACCCCTTCCCTCCGTAGCGGGACCGCCACACCGCACTCACCAGCCACTCGCTGACTCACACCCTAGCGGGACACACAACTCACATTGTACTGTGGTGTGTTTACAATAAACCACTTTTAAACAACATCAGATTACATTTTCTTCCATGTTTCCTTTCAACATTATTATACAACCTTTCCACCAAATACTCAACCTATTCTTACCCTATTTAGAAATACTACCTATTACGGATTTACATCCCGGGCAATGCCTGGTATATCAGCTAGTATATATATATATATATATATATATATATATATATATATATATATATATATATATATATATATATATAGATATTAGGTGAAGATGACCCAAGCGCAAACAAAAAAAGGAAAAAATAATAATATAATGGGAAATCCAAAATAATTCAAAAAACAGAACACTGTCAAGGAAGGGGATCCCAAAATACAACTGTCACTGTATCTAATTGGGAACGAGAAATTCCTTGCAGTAGACAATTAGGAGTATATATAATGTAAATATATAAAAGGAAATGTTGACCCGATGGTAGAATATATTGATTAGGATAGTGAATAATAAATTCAGTGCAATACTTGAATGGATAGTAGTCTTCTTAGAAAATTTAATAGCATATATTGTTGCTCACACAGAAATAACTTGTGTAGTAGTTCTCCTTACCCTCCGTGATGATCTTCTGGGTGGTGGGATTAGTATAGTTATCTGCTTTGGAGCAGTGTAGAATGCTGTTGGAGAGAGGGAGGGGAAGGAGAGGGGGGAGAAGGAAGTGGCTAGCCTGCCTCTTCTTTCTATTGCTCCGTCAACTCACTCACCCCTCTCCAAGAAGTTGGTCTATTGATGTAATCCGCGTCTCCAGACACACAGATACCCTCTACCTCAATCTCCTCCTCTGTAGTTAGATTGGGGATCACTACATCCAGTTACTGCAAACGCACGGCTTGTCTCCGCCACACTCACCGCTTCCGCATCACGTGGGGGAGCCTCCTCACGTCTCGCGCGACGTTCAACTTTGAAACTGCACGGTCTTTGATCCTATCAATACTGCAGTAATTTCCAACTCCGTCTGCTATAAAACAGACCTAGGACAGGGGGACAATTCTCACAGATAGTGTTCCTATCTCTATATAATCTATATAATCACTAGAGAGTAAGTGAAGAAAAGAGGTAATAGGTAAGAAGTAAGGCCGCGATTATAGTGCCAGCGATGGCATGCGTAGCTGTAGAAACAAGTACCTTGCTTCCAATGCAGTTGATCATAGTGCCCGCGACCGTGCGGAGGCGCGACGGACAGGCAGAACGAATTTGTCTCTCCAAGCGGACGTCCATATGATGTCAGCATCACTTGAAATGGTTCAGCCAATGAGGCAAACCGCTCGCCTGACATCAGCGCCACGTGAAGCGGTTCGGCCAATGAGGGCAAACCGCTCATGTGACATCACTGCCACGTCTCTGCCACACCTCCTTATTGACTCCCGATGCCTCCTTCCTGCAGTGCAATTTTCCCGTGAGTGACTTCACGCGGTTGCGTGCGCACCCTGCAGCCGGCACTGTAATCACGGCCTAAGAGCGAGACGCAGGGGAGAAAAATATATGCGAGGCGGAGGGGGGTGAGAGAGGAAGAGGAAGTAAGATGGAGGGGAGAGAAACACATGGGAAGAAGGGGGAAAATAGAGGGGTCTCGTGAGGTGTGAAAGGGGGGCGGCCCGCAATACCACATGGGTGGGTCCTGGTCCCTGGGAAATCTGTCAGCAGCCCTGGTCTATATACCCCAATAGAAATCTTGGGGCCCAGGTAATATATATATATATATAAAATACACCAACAATCCCTTTACCCCCCTAACATACAGTACATATATGTAATTTTGGGGATGCACAGCAATGATCTATAGGCCGGCGGTGGCCCTCGGTGTTCCCCGCAGGTGTTCCTGCTTGGCAGCAGTACCAATTCTGTGCCCCCCAAAAAATAATTTCCAAACACATAAATACTTATATATAAATATACCCCGCCTCTAACAGTATAGTAATGAGAAAAAATTACTATTATCCACATACTGTATGGATAATAGTGCATTTGCTCATTTAAAATACATTAAGCAGAATAAATACATATTGCACTTGCCCGGCTGCCCCGATGAAGGCCATACTCATCCTTCATCTCCATGCCCTCGGGTGCTGCAAAACATACACAAGAATAAAAAGAGCCAATGTAATGTCCCCTAACCCCTTAATCACCTTAGTGGTCATTAACCTCTATAGTCATTAAGGGGTTAACCCACCCTCACCCACCACTCGGGAGGCCTAAACACACACCCACTACCCACCCCGTGAGGCCTAACCACCCTCACCCACTACCCACCAGGAGGCCTACCCACCCTTGCTTGGGGCAATACCCCTTTCCCCTCTGCTACCCACAATAAACATCACTATTTTTAATAAACAATACATAACCCACCCACCCCCTGTGCCCCCCATAAATAAATGATTTATTCTTTTACATACAGGGTTAATACCCCAGGCCCACGGGAGACCCCAGTGGTCTTGGCGGATGTCCGCAGGCCCCACAGTGTACCAGTACTCCAGGATCTGGAGGCCTGCGGGTTGTCCCCACCAGGTGCCATGGGCCTCCAGGTGGTCACCACGTGGGCCCGCGAGTGTCTGGGGGTCCCCGTGTCAGCACCCACAGGTGTCTGAGGTCCTCGGGTGGTTCCCAAGGGGGTCTAGGGCCCTCGGTGGTCCCTATGGGTCCGTGGGGCCCCCACAGCTGTGGGGCCCCTGGTTTTTACCCGCAGGTGTCCCCCGTGGGTCCATAGCCTGGTACCCGTGGGCATCCATGGGCCCTCAGGTGGTCTCCAGAGGTCCACATAGACCTAAGGAACCAACCCTGTATTTAAAAAAAATAAACCTGTCAAATACATTTAAATAAATACCCCCCCCCCCCCTAAACACATACAGTACAGTAATGTGCAAAATAACTATTATCCAGATATGGATAATAGATTATTTGCCCATTATTAAACCCATAAAACAACATAAATAAAGTAAATAAATAGAGTTCTACTTACTCCCTGGCAATGTGATGGGCGTTCGGTCATCAAACGGCCTCCGTTGGCAAAAAAATACATAGCAAATATAACACCAATATACCAATAAATTGTGAAGAATTACACAAACATGCAGAAATAAAAACATGAAATCTCAATAACAGCACATTGCATCTGAAAATTAAACCAGCACATTGAAAAATAAATTATATCTCATCTCCCAACAAAACAGCACCAAGACAAATAAATATATACCAAATGGCAATCAAACAATAGCATTTTAGTGTGTACATGATGCAATTAATCTGTACATAATGAAACACTATGCCAAATCACTGAGCATAAAAAACAATTACGTTACATCAAAAATTACAAAACAATACAACCATTCAGTATCCCTGTATGTATGTATATCCATAAGGACATTAATAAATCCAGGGACAATAAATAAACATTAAAAAAAAATCGCATAAAAAAAAAATCAAAAACCTGTAAAACCTGTAAAAGTTAAAAAAAATAAAAATATTTTGTTTACTTACCATTAGATGGCCCGCTCGTCTACTCTCGAACCAATCCACAGGTAACCATAAAATAAAAAAACCATAACAATCCAAGTGTATGTGTCTTCTTTCTTCTAGTTGTAATCCATACTGTCACAGGGGTCTGCATCTGTCTTCTTCTTTCTTCTTCTGGGGTCTTCTTACCTTCTTGCGCCATGCCCTGATCGTCTTCTTGGGAGTGGAGATCCTTCCTCCTCCGCGACTGGCTTAACAATGAGACAACATAGGCTTTTATAGGTCTATGACGTCACATTTTCGTCATATGGTTTCCAAGGCCCTGATTGGATCGTGAAAACCATGTGATTTTGCAAAAAATAAATAAAATTTGATGACGTAATTAGAAAGGAAATGACGCCAGCCAATCAGAATGGCTGTGCTTCATTTGCTTTTAAGATGACGTCATCAAAAGCAAGATGGTGCTGTCACATGGTACGGGAGCCAATCAGAGCGTGGGAACTAAATCCCAACTCTGATTGGCTGAAGTAGACCATGTGACAGAGGCTTGGGGAGAACGGATGTGAAGTCATCCAAAGTCTGTCACATAGTACTTCAGCCAATCAGACGAGGATCTCCATAGGTGAGTACCATTCACCTGAGACTGTATATCTCTCAAATGTGCATTTCCTAGCTACACTTGAAAGTGTGCTGCTTTACCTTTTATACTGACATTAAATGTAACACAGATTTATGCTATGTGGAACACGCCACATATATATATATATAAACATATACGCGCAGCCCATAGCGTATATATTTTAATAAAAAAGTTGATGAGAGGGAAACAAGCTCACTCACAAACGAAAATGTAAAATAGGCATGTGTGTGTATATGTGTGTATATATATATATATATATATATATATATATATATATATATATATATATATATATATATATATATATATCACGTGGCTCTGAGTTTCTGACCACAAGCTCGAGCTTGAGAAAAGCTTGTGGTCAGAAACATACGTCGCATGGAGTCCCTGTGACTGCCTGATGTATTTCTGAAGATTAAATAATTTTTCTATTTGATTGTGCTGCGGATTCTATCCTTTTGTATATCTTGCAGACCGGTTGGTGTTCCCTGTCTATCTGCTAGCACCTGGATCTCGGATAAGTATATATTACTTTTTTAGAGTATAGTTCTCTGTTTGTGTGCACCCAGCATAAACTTTTGTGTGGTGTGTGTGTATATATATATAATCTATCTCTATCACAGCGCACTGAAATTAATGGATAATCAGGGGAATTAGAGACACACAAACCCGTATAGCAAACTCACATGAAATTAATTAAAAAGCAGGATCCTCGCAGTCTCGGGTGAGAACAAATGAGTCCAAAGATGTTATACAGATGGGGCCCAGTGAGGAGGGTCCCCGGACTTCCGTTCACAGCACTTGAGTGAAGTAGGAGATGCCAAACTATTCTGCTCAACAGCTGATACACCGCTGAAGCGTCCCGCATGCGGCCGCGTTTATGGATGCTAAACAGGGGAATCCTCTGCCACACAGACAAGCAGCTATGCCGCTCGCAGCTGTTCAGGAGGTCTCACCCCATATG